>NC_087214.1:51487811-51490311 GCF_015104395.2 Macrobrachium nipponense
CCTTCTCTTCTGGTACGTCACCTTCATAACGTTAAGGATTTTAAGTTTGTAGTTTTCTGAAAAAAAAACTAAAAAAAGTGACAGGAAAGTCCACATGGATGTTTCTGACGGCGCTCAGATCCTATAAATCCCGTGGCTAGAGCTGCAATTAGCATGTTGATCATCACCTCCAATCATCAAACATACCGAATTGTAGGCCCTCTAACCTCAGTAGTTTTTAATTTAAGGTTAATTAGCCATAATCGTCCGTCTGGCAACTCTATAGGACAGTCCACCACCGGGCCGTGGCTGAAAGCTTTATAGGCTCCGGTTGATACAGCATTATGCACTGTACAGCAAACTCCATTGCGTCAAGAAACTTCGGCACATTTAAAAAAAAATACATAAATATTTATTTTAGATACGTTTGCAGTCAGGCATTGATGAATCGCTCGCTTCCCTCGTTCACAGTATCTGCTTGTGACCTGATTGTGATTTAAGCCTCCGAGAAAGAATCCAAACAGTAGCAGACAAGACTGAGGGTCTTTTAGAAAAGACCTTAGACATTATTTAGACGAGTCTTATTCAAGATGCTTATTATTCACGATGCTATGGCTTGTATTCATTTACATCCTTGGATATAAGATAAGATCTCATTTTACGTCAACTGCGAATAGTCTGAACTACAATACAGGAACTTCTGTCATCTGGTAGAATCCCAACAAGAAAACCTAATGTCTTAAATAGAAGGAATCCTTTGTCTAGCAGAAATTTGACCACCACTTGGTGTCACTGAAACGACTAAATATGAGTTTGACAGAGACAAGAAAGTTCTTTTGAAAAGTCACTTCCCTCGCCGTTGACATTAATAGTTTTTCGCATTTATCTGGACAGTGATTTACTTTACACTAGGTTGCAATTATCTTCTTTAATAATCTGTTTTACAACTTCGGTATTTCTGGGGTTATTTAAGTGTGATTATTTCTACTTTTTTCATGAACTTGATTATTTAGTGAAAGTTGATAGGCAGTGGCGGATTTAGGGGTGGATGACCGGCCCCCGCCCCCAACCTTAGCTGTGAATGGCACCCCTAAGAGAGGATTATTATCAAACCTCAATGTCAGCAAAAACAAAACTTATAATAATAATATTAGTAATAATAATTGTTGTTCTTGTTGCTGTAGTATGAAGAACAGATTTTCAGATATCAAGTGTAGAATTTAAAAAAAAATCAACCATGAAACAACGGTCTGAGAAGGACTAAGAATACGAGAGTGAAAGACGGACACTCGATGGTTGGAGAGGCATGAGTGCATTCTAACATTTTATGAATTATCAGCTGCTATCAGAGATTTGCTAAGGCATTATGCATCAGGCAACGATACAAACACAACAGCTACTTAATCATTAACACAGCAAAAAACATGTGATTCTGGTTTCATAGATTCCTTGTGTGTCATGAGAAGTATCTTATCTGTAACACTCCAGTTATCAATCATGCTGCAGAAAGTTGATAGTGACCTTTGCAGAGCTGTAAGCTATTGAACCGGAGTCTGATATACGTAGAGCAGTCATTTGGTAGAGTACGGAATGAAGCGAAGAGCGCAGCAGAAAAGCTTGGTGCGGAGCTAAGAATGCCACGGGTTGCAGGAAGGTCGTTGTACAGGGTAAACGTTCCTTCTTCATCTGACAGTGTTGAGGAGTAGTTTCGTTTAGTGCTTTACATTCCACATCTAGACTATATCACAGCAGAATTGGAGAGACGATTCCAGTAACACAATGCAGTAGCGTTAAAATTTGCCATTTTAATTTCAAATAAGATTAATTCATTCATCTACAGCGGTATACCTGAACTAGAGTCTCTTTCAAATATGTATGCTATGTTCGCAGATGGAAATAAGGTATTCAGTGAATATGAGATTTGGTAGGAATTGTGGAAAAATACAAATGACCCACCAAAAACACTGTGATCACTTTTCAGAACAGTGCCAATCGCAACAGCAACTTAACGACCTTTCTCGACAATGAGAAGATTGAAAACTTATCTCAGAACAACAATGACTGCTGATAGACTTTCTTAGTTATAATCCATTTGCATTGGCATATTGAAATAAATGCAGAGGATGTTACTGTTAGGTTTGCTTTAGAGGGCAAACATAGACTAGGATTTGTTCTTTAACTTTACTGTCACCATGCAAATGCCCGGTATGTTACTGTCAGCATGACAAATGCTTTACTCAGTTTACCGTTTGTGAAACATGTCAATTAAATAGGATGTGCCAAATCTCTATTTTTCTTTTGTAATTTACTGGTAAATATTGTACATTACTTTATTTGCTTAACCACTGCACAGTATGCAACTAATGCAAGTGTAGCAGATAATTTAACATTTGTGGTAAAGAATGGTATGAATGATCTATATTTCAGTTTTGATCAATAGGTTTTCTCTATACCTATTTCATTTTTGATGAATAGGTATTCTCTAACTATTGAAACACAAGCCCCAGTTCCTCGGACGAAT
>NC_087214.1:51497811-51511188 GCF_015104395.2 Macrobrachium nipponense
CAAAAAGGCCTCCTGCGTCGTATTCATGGAGGGCTTTTGCTCCTGGATGAGTAACGCCTCCAGAAGGCGCAGACGGTGAGGGTTGGGTGCTCTCCCTATTATTCTAGTGTTGTGGATAATATAGTCGCAGGAGATTGTGTCTCGGTGGGTGGTGAGGGCATGATTCTTGATAGCCCCTTCTTGGGTGTGACAGGAGATTCTCATCGCAAGACGCATAGTAGTCATTCCAATGTACTTCCCAGGACATCCTCAGGCGGGGCATATGTATTGGTATACTACGTTCGTCTGCTTGAGGGGGTCTCCTGATGGCGGTGAGGGTTATTTTTCATGATTAGGTCTCTTGTTTTCCTGTTTTTGTAGTATATTATAAGGTCCACCATCTTGCCTTCTTCAATGGGGAGGATGTTCTCCTTGATGATCTTCTTCATCAAGATATATTATAAGGCCTTCATGCACTCCCAGTACCACGAGGAGAAGTCGATGAAGGAGATTATCAAGGAGAACATCCTCCTCATTGAAGAAGGCAAGAAGGTGGACCTTATAATATACTACAAAAACAGGAAAACAAGAGACCTAATCATGAAAAATAACCCCTCACCGCCATCAGGAGACCCCCCTCAAGCAGATGAACGTAGTATACCAAATACATAAACCTCGCCCGAGGAGGTCATGGGAAGTACGTTGGAATGACTACTATGCATCTTGCGAAGAGAATCTCCGGTCACGCTATTACATAAACGTAGTTTTTGTTGTTTTTATTTATCGAGTTTAAATCAGCCTTGTTTCCTTTAAGTTTCTTTTGCTTAAGCAACCGAATGCTTGTTAGTTAATGTAAGGGTTTTTGTGTTGTTGAGCGCCTCCTCCTCCCTTGTTTATTTCTGTGAACTATCGTTCTAACGATTGTTTTGTGATTTATTTTTGAGCTACGGTGGATGGTTTGTAGCTGTACTGTGAACGTTGATGGTCTGCCTGCAGAAGTTTGGGCTTTGGAACGCTCCTTGTCAGACCATCCCCTTGAGCAGCTTTCCCTTTTGGATTATTGGAGGACGACCTTTTGGCAGTGTATTTTGGATACGGCGTTGTTGGAATCTTTCCTCACGACCATTCGTAGGTGCCCTAGTCACCTGCGACTCTGGTACTGTTAGATCACGGGTCTTCATTCACGTGCGACCTTAGTGTCCGCTTTACGGGGTTCCACAGAAGCATATGCTATTTGTGACTTCTCGTATTACCCCTTATTCCTGTCGGAGGAGTCCACGGGAAATTGGTACCGTCACTGGATCCCGGTACTGATTCTGGATTCACCTGCCACTTCTGCCTTCGTCCCACTGTTATTCTTCGGGGATGTGTGTGAGCGCTGGCTCGTGAGGAGAGACGTAGGGAGGCAATCGCCAGGTAAGACAGTATATAGCCAGGCAGCGAATCATAAAGTAGCTCCCCATTCACTAGCCAATGAAAAGGCACCGGCACAAAGCCCCCCGCTGCACCGCCACAATAAAAGCCATCGGACTCACCCTCTCACTTTAGTCCTTCACACACCCTCCACTTAAGAGGATGTCTGAGGCTTTTCAGATGAAACGTCGCGGCCCACAAAAAGAATAGAAAAGAATAGAATTTAATATCAATTCTACCTGCAATAAACTCTACGGGATATACCCGAAAATTTGTCTACCCCACTAGAATTTTTTTACCAATAAAAAATCCAATCGGCTTTGACCCTTACATAATTGAGATATGTCAACCTTCGGCCTGCGCTTGGCTCACCTCCGTTTAAGCAACAATGAGAAAACAATAATCAGAAAAATAGAGAAGAACCTTTAGAAAATTGATGTAGCTGAGGCAGCAATCACTTTTGATAAAACATGTTTAAAAGAGGGTTTACTTCCAGCATATTATTATTATAATTACTAGTATTATTATTATTATTGTAGCTGTAGTAGTGATGACTAACAGACTGCCCATACTTGCTCTAAACAGGTAAGACTTGTTCCACATACGACGGCCTCAATGAAGCTTCCTATTCGACTCTGGTATTCGCCAGGAAAACTTCTCCCGCTCTGTTGGAGGAAGTCGCCAGGGGAAAGAACACCTTCACTAGTCAGCAGTGTCCGTGAGGATCCATTTGATTAAAATACACACACATTCAAATATATATATATATAATATATATATATATATATATATATATATATATATATATATATATATATATATATATATATATATATATAAGTAGATGAAGGCAGGCAGGAACACACAGGAATTTGACATTACGGCATTTATTCCGACGTTTCGCAATACATTATTATTATTATTATTATTATTATTATTATTATTATATTATTATTATTATTATTATTATTATTATTATTGATTTTAAAAAAAATAAATCCTTGTATATTAATGTTCAATTTCATAGTTTTTTAAAAAATTTACGTAACTTGTGTTTTAAATTAACTTATTGTGTGTTTTTAAATATGGTCTCCTTTTAATTGACTTATAGATAACTATTGTTTTTAATTTTGTAATCTTTAAAAAGTTTTTAAAAATGATCTTATTTACATCTATTGTAGAATTCCTTAAGGATGCAAAAATGTATTGCGAAACGTCGGAATAAATGCCAGTAATGTAAAATTCCTGTGTGTTCCTGCCTGCCTTCATCTACTTAGTGTGACTGCCGAGTGGCCTCCTGCTGATTTTGACTATATATATATATATATATATATATATATATATATATATATAATAATATATATATATTATTATATATATGTATATAGTAGAAATATATTTCTTTTCACCGACCAGGAACCATGTAAAAAGAAAATGCAGTCGACGGAAACGTAACAACCTTATACCACTCTGAGGGTCAAGTAAACCCTTTTTGGACAGTCGATTTGGGAGAAGTCCGGAACGTATCTCTGGTCAGGATCCTTCCTATTGGCAACCAGTTCAACAACATTGAGGTAGAGATAAATCTCTTTCTTTCTACCAAATCACGGCACGGGTTAGTTTCATGGTTAGGATGGATTTTCCCTCTGGCGAGAGATAATGAATTATTCATGCTTAATAGCCTCTTTGTGACTGAATAATGTGAAAGTTGGAAAAATATATACACAAAATTTACGGATGCAATGCCCAATGTGTATATAAATATAATATATATATATATATATATTATATATTATATATATATATATATTACTATATATATACTATACATACATACATATATATATTATACATATATATATATACTATATGATATATATTATATATATATATATATATATACATACATATATATATATATATATACATATATATATATATATATATATGATATATAATATATATATATATATATATATATATACTATATGTATATATATATCATATTATATATATATAATATATATATGTATATATATATATATATATATATATATATATATATATATTATATATATATATATATTATATATATATATATACAATACATACATAATACCTACATATATTATATATTACCTATATATATATATATATATATTATATATTATATATAATATATATATATATATGTACTGTGTGTGTGTGTGTGTGTGTGTGTGCGTGTGTGTGTGTGTGTTTGCTTTTAATCAAAGAAAAGGTGATGATTATATGAACAAAGTTACAGCCACGAGGGAAACAGTGAAACAATGAGACAGAGTACTTAGCATTTCATTGTTTCAATTCACATGTCACCCCCTTGCAAACCCCACCCAATATGGTGCCAGTGTGTCTTACCCCCATCCTCCACACTATTTTTTTCCCAGATAGTATGTCATGTGACCGAAATGAGTTATGATAATTAAGATTTCTTGAAACTGCAGTTAAGAAAAGGTAGATTATATATCATGTTAACGATACATTAACTCAGGTACAAATGCTTGAAGTATAAGGGTGAATTTTTTTAATAACTAAGCTAAAACGGTTACACTTCATACATAAAGTCTATGACACTTTGTAGAGGTGTTTGCATCTGATATTACGATGCAAACTACAGTAATTCCTTTAGAGAGTTTTCCGTTGGAGAAGAATACGCAGATGATAACAATGATGTTTACTGGAAAATTCTTTCGCAGTGAAGACTGACCTATCGTTCCTTCCAGATCCGCCTTGGCAGGACAATCTGACAACGGGGATTTTCTCGTCCTACGCCCTGGTGGCCAGATACACCGCCACGTCCGGTTACTCATTGTCTCAGCAGTAAATTACTGGCCTGCCACTCACGAGGGGTCCTTGGAAGATATGTCAGCATCCAGAAGGTTCCACCAGGCACTACTTAGCTGGGGTTGCTTGAGGTGGAGGTGTACGCCATGAAGAGGCCTTGAAATATCAATATTATAGTCAAAATTATCTTCTTTTTCTTCTCTCTGAAAATGTTACAACATAAAAGGACACAATTCATGGCCATTTCCAGAATAAAAAAATGATAAAGTTTCATTTATTTCAGTGCTCTTTATGAGAAATAGAAAAATTGTATAAACTGAGTTGGAAAGGCTTAGGATTTTGTTCTTCTTCTTCTGCCCAAAATACCGAATGATGTCTAGTTTTGCTTCAGTAGGAAAGTTTACACAACTTCAATTTTAAACTTCTTATGAATTATGTATATGTTAGTGATATTTCAATTCCCCTGACAATCACTTTTCCTTTATGAGTAAGGACGTTGTATGAAGAGTTCTGGAAAGTGGTAATCAGCTGATTCAAGTTTCTGTAAAGATAATTATTGAGATGGCTTTGTCTCTCTTTCCACACGTTTTCTGTCTGCCCTCAGATCTTAAAAACTGCTGAAAACTAGTAGTTTATATTTCATTTAAGGTTAAAGTTAGCCATGATCGTGCGTGTCGCACCGCTATAGGTATCAACAGCACAGGCCACCACAGGGCAGTGGCTGAAAGTTTCATGGACCGTGGCTGAGATTTTCATACAGTGTTATACGCTGTACAGAAAACTCGATTGCCTGGCCTTTTTTGCTTGATTATTTCTGTTTCTAAGATGAAAATCCTAACATGAATTTCGAGGAAGAATCACATCAATATTTGAGATGGTTTAGAATCGGATAATTGATTGACTGATCTCTCAGTGCTGATTCTTTAAAGCACAAAGATGCATCATCTAAAGCAAAGTTCCTCTGGAAGCTAACGATGATATACTTCTTGGTTACTTTGAACCAGCGCTCTATCTTCCTCTCTTCTCAGAGGAAGTCGTGTTGTGGAGAGAAACGGACCTGGTCTGGCGTTTCCTTGGTAGCTGTTCCAGGCCTCAAGGAGGAGGTTATCTATCGTCAGCATCTAATTTCAGGTCACCGTAGTATACCGTCAGTACACCCCATGCAGCGCACTGTAGGCATTACTTAAGTTCTTTGCAACAGGCCTTCGGCCCCTAGCTGCAACCCATTTCACTCCTTCTACCATACTTCCGTTCATATTTTCTTTCCTCCATCTTACTTTCCACCCTCTTCTAACAATTGATTGATAGCGTTGCTTGTCTTGAGGTTTTCCTGATGTTACACCTTTCAAACCTTTTACTGCCAATTTTGTGTTTCAGTGCTGAATGACCTCAAAGGTCCCATTGCTTGAAATTTGGTCTACATTCTATATTCATTACAGTCAATTCAATTCAATCTATTTTCAGGCGAAATATTTCCTTGTAATTTGTCCCTCTCCATCACAACGTTCTTAATTAGGCTGAGGAAGGACTTTGTTGTTTGTTTGTTTGTTTGTTTGTTTGTATGGTGTTTTTCCGTTGCACGGAACCAGCGGTTATTCAGCAACCGGACCAACGGCTTTATGTGACTTCCGGACCACGCTGAGAGTGAACTTCTATCACCAAAAATACACATCTCTCACTCCTCAATGGAATGGCCTAGAATCGAACTCGCGATCACCGAGGTGGGACGCCAACCCATACCAACCACGCCACTGAGGCGCTAGGAAATCTTATGCAAATAAGAAAAGCGAAGTTGTTATTCGATCCCAATCTCAAATGTCTCGTAAATCTTCGGTTTTCCCAGCGAGAGATTTGCAACCTGAAATCATTGACGTTTATTTCTCACGAACACCATATTCTTTGGAAGCCTGAACTTCAGGTCAATGTGGGGTTGTTCCATATGAATAGGTTTATCTACTGAATAATGATAATTATTATTATTCAGTCACATTAAAAGCAAAAAAAAAAAAAAGTTTTCACATCTCACCGGACTCCCAAATGGATACAGAGGTGCCTATAAACACATCATTAGAAGGCCCTTCTCAAGAAAAGGAAACCATTGTGGTTTTATGAGAGGATTCTCTATTAAAATTCTATTAATGTGTAGTGTGTCTAGACGAAAATGCAATAAATGTGTTGAAGTTCACTGGATTTGTATAATTACATAATACACACACACCACACACACACACACACACACACACACACACACACACACACATATATATATATATATATATATATATATATATATATATATATATATATATATATATGCGTCTGTGTTATGAACACCTTTTCCTTGATAATGCTCAATAAGCTACTTAGTTTTTATTCGGGTGCTCTTAATTTCGTTGATTAATCGGCCAAGATACTTTTTGTATTGGCAATAAAAAAATTTGAAATCGGGTCATCAAGACCGAGTGAAATTGCAAGTTAGTTAGTTTCTTGTGAACTGTCTATGAGGTTTTTTTCTTATTTTTATTGTTTTAAGCTAAATCCTCATAGATTTGATAACTCTTTAAAAGTCATTACTCAGAGACTTTTTTTTTTTTTTTATTTAGAAAATAGCTATAGGTAGTATGTGATTTTGTCTGCAATCAGAGGACATTAAGGTAGCAGAGTATTTGCTCAAAATGAAGACAAATAAAATAGTATGTCTAGTAAATCAAAGAATGACACCATTTATTATGAAACCCGAACAGTTAGAAAATAACTTGAACCTTTGAGAGCAAATGGCGAGTTGATAAGGTGACTCAAGTGTCACCTGTCAAAAGATGGATGATGGGAATATTTTTTGTTTTCTTTTTGCGGATTTTTCTTTGATTTTTGTCAATCCTTTTGTTCGAGGGGCTAACCCTGCCGCAGGAATTTGTTCTTTAAAACGCGGGATACTCTTTTTCGGTCATTCATCTCTATTCAGTGAAGTCACGATATTTTGTTTACATTTGGCTGGATGGAACTTATCATGTAAAAATAGTTATTTCTTGATTCTCCTTATTATTTATTATTGCTGAGCTAGAATATAAATTATATCATTAGAGACGGTATTGTGAATATAGAGAGACCAACAACCCACTAAGGAATAACTGTCACGCGGCTTATATTGGAAGTCAGGCCAATAACGAAAAACTTTCAACTGAAGCTAACGGAGATCGTCCAGTGGAAATTCTATTATGAAAAAAGTCTCCACCTGTTCGTAATTCTCTTTTCATGGCAGATAGTGTCAATATTTCCAGTGCCAAATAAGATAAATTAGAAAAATATTCTGATTATGGTGCAAGAGCTGGATACTTAACTAGACGTTTCTTATAATTCTGCCCAAACTTCTAACAAAAAAGAGAAGAAGAAGAATAAGAAAAAAGGCTTGACTTGAGGTGTCTTTTACTCGTGAGTAAAGTTTTACAACTTCAGATTCTAAGGCGCCATTGATTTTCAACCTAGAGGCATAATTTTCTTGTTATTTGTTTCCGAAAGGGTCTAGTTTCCTTTTTGACTTAGTTAAAATCATGCTTGCATATCATTGCAGCCATTTAGTAGGACAAGAAGAATGTGAAAATATTCCCGAGATGATATTTTCAGGACAAGGTTTAAAATGCTGAAAGGAGCTAGATTAGGCTAAACAAAATTCGTACTTTGAGGAAAAATACTGCGCCCAGACCTGCTGTCGCAAAAGAAATAAATATCCTCGTATCCCATTCAGTGACACTGACGTTTTCTTTGACTCGTCATGAAAACGATGGAGGCTTGAAAAGCATAAACTGCGGATCCAACAACAACAACTTTTTCATTATAATTATAAGTAGTTTACTAGACTAAACCTAAGTAAACTACCTACGAGGACTCCTACCAATACTTGCGTAAGACAAACAGCAGCATATAGATAAGAACTTACAAATCTTAAATTCAAACTACTAAGCAAAAGGAAAAAAAAAGGCTTAAGCATGAAATCATAAGCAAATGGAATTAATAGAACTACTATGAGATTCAGGGCCTCTATAACACTGTTTTTTCGCAATAACTTTTTATCTATGCATTTCATAAATATAACGCTTATTCAGAATGCATATTATATCTACACATAAATTTTGACTGTATTCTGCATTACGAGGGTTGAATAAATTTGGTACTTATAATGTAAAAGTGACTTTTTTTGAAGACGGCCAACTTACTCAGAGAAAAGGTTTCGAACGCACTCGTTACGTAACTTATGACAGCATTTCTTCCCTCTTTCTCGATGGATGATTGGCTATACGTAACGAAGGCTAAACTTCTGGTAACAATGACATAAAAATTTAAATACAAGCAAAGCAGTACACCTTTATGAACTCTGGAACCTCTCCACTGATAATTGTCATAATGAACAAACCAAAACAGGTTTCCTAAGAAATTACAGTCCGCTTTATAGGTCACAATCAGATTGACAAGATGTAGGGAATAGTTGGTAATTTTCAAAAACATAGTAGACAAGCTTGATTTGATAACTGCTATATCCAATGTCAAGCAATTTTTATTTATTGGCTATCTACCTATTTACTGAAAAAAAAAAATAGCCGGTACCGTATATTGGCTTTAAACCTTCACCAGTAATTATCGTCAGAATGATGACTTCATAAGGCTCCACCCACTTTCGCCTCGTTATAATTCAGGATAACACTGAAGGCTACCATGGGCATTGTTGGATTAGAAAATTAGATTCTGGCTATAAAAACTAATTTCTCGAGTAGTAGTAAGAAGTGCTAATGATCCTCAAGGATCCCAGCAGTTGTCCTAAACGTTTAATTCATGTATATTAATGCTATACTGTTGCGGTACTACTGCTACAGTAGTATTATTACGCTAGCACTGATACCCCACCAACATCTAAGTATCGTTCCGCCAGTTCATTCAAAAGTCTTTGGTTTCAGAGCCGATGGAGTTTCTGTCTGGTGGATGGGCATGGCAACATTTCGCCAAGAGGTGTTTACCTTGCTTACGTAATGAATGTTTTTCGACTCTTGGCTCGTAATCATTGGCCATGGCGTCGGCTAGATCATTTTTACTCTATAAAAATTAAAACTATCGGGTTTAGGTTATTGATATTGCTGACAAAATTTGTGTGTGGTTGTAAAATATACATATGTCAACTTTCAGCTACATCCGATGCTTTGACAAGGAGCAAAGTCCAAAAAACAGTGTTACAGAGACCCTGAATCTCATAGTAGCTACATGATACTTTCTACTAATGACTTATGTAACTCTCCTCTAGTTGCGATATTTCTCTTCAGCCAAAAGATCATTTTGATTATTGCAGTGATGACAAGTATCATTATTAATGTCCTGATGATTCTCACACAATTCGTCGTGGGATTATTGCCACTCATGATTCTACTTGTCATGATTCCACTTGTGTGGATCCTGCTACGGACGTCGGAATTTCTCCATATTCCTCCATTTGCACAAAAGGCTTTTTAGTGTCAAGAGTATTGAAATAATGAAAGGAAACCGAGAGGTTTTGAAGGTGTTGTGATTATTACAGTTACATAAGTCATTTGTAGAATCTACACAGATCTCTCTTTCTCTTTGTTATATATATATATATATATATATATATATATATATATATATATATATATACATTATATAATATATACATTTATATACTATATATAACAGAGAGAGAGAGAGAGAGAGAGAGAGATCTGTGTAGAAGTTAACGATTGTCATTTTACCAGAGACTTATGCTAATTGTAATAATCACAATACCGTCATAACTTCTCGGTTTCCTTTACATTATTTTGATATATATATATATATATATATATATATATATATATAATATATATATATATATTATATATATTATATATATAATATAAATAAATAAAATAACACAATTTTATATATATATATATAATATATATAATATATATATATATATATATATATATATATATTATATGTATATATAAAATTGTGTGTGCGCGCGTAAGCAATACATGATTTCATAAGTTCTTTATTCTGTAGGATTTTCCTGCCTTTGTCAGTTGTTAGTTATCAGCTGTACAACCTAGATATTCAAACTTCATTATTTCTCCCGATACTTTAGGCTTCGTTCATCGAGCCAAGTTGTATGACTGCCACTAATTCATTCTAAACAGTAAACTGAAGATTTTCCTTCATGAGTAGTGGAAATACATACATATGGATTGTCAGTATGAAATGCTATCGACTTTCTATGTGATGATGCGAATTTATAATTCATGAGTAAAAATAATGGGCGAGAGAGAGAGATGAAGGAGAGAGAGAGAGAGAGAGCAGAGGAGAGAGGGAGAGAGAGAGAGAGAGAGAGAGAGAGAGAGAGAGAGAGAGAGAGAGAGAGAAAGGCTGACGAAAATACCGTTTTATTTCAGGGAATATATTAAAAGAATATAAGGCCAGACCATGAAAGTACGTAACTCAGAATGAATCCAAAGGCCTCTTAAGTTCAAGAAGTCAATCGAATCATTGAGCACAAAACACAATGCAGTGGAACTGTAAGATCAGGGGACTACAGAAGCACCACTGCAAATCACAGTCGTATTGAAAGATCTCTCAGACGAAGTGTTGTGGATACAGAGGTTTCCTTACCTAACAACGACATTTGATAATCGAAACCTCAATACAGAATTTCTTGAGGAAAATAAACGAAGCTTCCAAATCCTGCAAAAAACGTAGAGGAGTTGGAAGCGAAATCGTATCCTAACTGTAATGGGCGTAATATCTGTCCGTCCGTCTGTCATTCAATCACGGCCAAACGACTGGACTGATGGGCATGAAACTTGGCAGGGTTATAGTGGTGACCCATTAGATGGTTTATAATGGGGTGTCATCCTACCTCTCATCCCTAACCCTCCTCCAAAAGGGGTGGGGTGAGAAGGGATTCCCTGAAACGGAGCTGGTTCTGCCCGTGAAACGGGGCTGGTTATGCACGTAGACTTAGTTACTTTACGAATTTATCATACATAATTTCTGTATACATTTGTTTGCTAGTTGGGAAAAGAGAGTTTACTTCAACAAAGGTTAATTAACGTCTTGGACGCCATTTTCATCATCGCTATCAATTAGTTTCTCTTCCTTCTATTGACTTCTTGTAACAAAATGAATATACTCGCAGAATAGTTTATCGCGTCTCATTTGAACTATTACCTTTTTTGGCTTAGTACGATATGTGAACTGGCGGTGATTTGTCTCGTAGGTATAATTGAAAGCCAAGTTCTCACTTAGAAGGCAAATTGCGTCTCTTCGATCAATTAAAAGGTTTCTTACTAATATTTTATGTCAACAGAAATCTGTACGTTGAACGGTTTCTAATTATATTGGAAGAAAGGAAAAACCGTTCAATTTATTCGGCGACAGTCTGCTAAGAAACGGGGAGGGCGGATACCGCCCAGGTGTGATTTCTCACCCAAATAACGACACCTGCTCCGGTGAACAATGTTTTTGTAGCTGCCAGTCTGTTCAATCGTCTGCTTTACGTAGAGTTCTTCCACAATGACCTACACATGTTCTGCAAACAGTTCACCAACGCAATATATTTGCATGGTAAATACACACAGACACAGACACAGATGCACACACACATATATATATAAATAAAAAAACTATATATATATATATTATATAGAATGTATATAATATATATATATATATATATATATATATATATATATATATATACATTCTATATAGATATTATATATATATATATATATATAATATATATATATATATATATATATATATATATATATATATATTATATATATATATAATATATTATATATATATATATATATATATATATATATATATATATATATATTATAATATATATTATATATATATATATATATATATATATATATATATATATATATATATGTATATATATATATATATATATATATAATATATACGTATATATATATATATATATATATATATATATATATATATATATATATATATATATATATATATGATATTATATATATATATATATATATATATATATATATATATATATTATATATATATCATATATATATATATATATATATATATGTATATATATATATATTATATATATATAATATATATATAACATATATAAATATATATATATATATATATATATATATATTTTATATATATATTTTTATATTTTTATATTTTTATATAGATTTTTATATTTTTATATTTTTATTTATTTTATATTTTTATATTTTTATATTTTTATATAGTTTATATTTATATATATATTTATATATATATATATATATTTATATTTTATATATATATATATATTTATATTTATATTTTTAATATTATATTTTTATATTTTTATATATATATTTAATATTTAATATTTATAATAATAATTTAATATTATATTTAATATTTAATATTTAATATTTAATATTTAATATTTTAATATTTAATATTTAATATTTATATATAAGTTCAAATTTTTCCCTTTCTGCTTTTAATTGCAATTCAATAGTCTCCCTTTCTACTTTTACAGCTAATTCAGCCTGAAATGCAAGTCTCTCTTTCTCTCTTTCTGCTTCTAATCTAATCCTTTCTTTTTCAATTCCAAACTCTAGTTTTATTCTTTCTAAGTTTTTCTCTTCCTTCTCGCGCTCTACCGCAATTCGCTCAAACTCGAGTCTTTGTTCGTTAGTCAAAGTATCCTTGTCTTCAAACTATCCAGAGTCTAGCTTTCAGCTCCTACCTCTTTAGCCTTAAGTAATGTGTTCAAGAATTAAATTTTCGAATTTCAAACTTTTTCATGTTACTTTTAACTGGTAGTCGCAAACGTATACCTAACTCCAAAAGGACCTTCTTCTTTGCATATTGAATTGTGGAGAGTTCAGCAGAAGGATTACCAGCAAATTTATCCACATCAAAATAGCCATTGTGAAATTGAAACAATGAAAACTTCGTTACGTAAATATCTGAATTCCTGTTTCACAAATGAACGCAAGGTAACTCACAATTACGTCTATAAGCAATTTGTTCACTTCATAAAAGTTCAGTATTTAAAATGAATGAAAAAAAAAATTATACGGTTTTAAAAGGCTAAGTGTACGATGAAATTTC
>NC_087214.1:51511688-51516688 GCF_015104395.2 Macrobrachium nipponense
TAAATAACATAAAAAAATGAATTTTGCAATGTATTCACAGAAAACTCAACGTGAAAACCGTGGAAAATGCAGTTGAAAAAATCAAAATTGATACATGGTATTTTTTGTATCGTCTCGAGGACGAAAAACGTAAGGGGATAAAAAAAATTATTTTTACCAACGCAAATCTTTGGTCTGTCTTACCCTTTCAACGCAGCAATGCTCAGAATTGGTATTTTACGCTAGACACTAAAGCTTTGGAAGAGGAAGAACCAGAATAAAAGTTCTCTCACCGCAACTTGGTTACCGATTCCACAGAACTCCCTTTATCATACCCTTTTTTGCAACTTTATTTTCCCTAGCGAAGCTAAGACCTACCAAATTCTAACTCGCCAATTTAAATCCCTGGAGAATTTGGCCTTCACACGGGCCCGGCAAGACGGAAGGGGAGGAACTGAGAGGAGTTTGGATTTGCACCTGGCATTAGTCCAAGCCGCGTTAGGGGAATGTTTAGGGAGAGGCTGAAAATCAACACGTGCTCTTAAGTAGCTGCCCTTTGTGGAAAGCAATAGGTACCAGCCCTTATTATTTATCTCTACACAGAATGAAAGCTGACTGTTCATTTCCTTTGTTGCTTATTCTCACGTTAAATGAATTTATGCTAACATTTTGTTTTTATTTTTCGTTTAACTTATTTACTCTTTCTTTTTCATTTTTATTTTCCGTTAAACTTATTTACTCTTCTCTTTCTTTGTTCATAAATGGGGCAATGCGATAGGACTCATTTAGACACGTGGCCAGGGATTTCTCCAGGGACACTCCTCATGTACAAGGATTTTTAATTTTCCTTATCCTATCTAGACCTGCGAGCGAGAGAGAGAGAGAGAGAGAGAGAGAGAGAGAGAGAGAGAGAGAGAGAGAGAGAGAGAGCGATAATGCGCTCAGGCAACAATGAACAGCGCGCCAATTCTTGTTAAAAGCCTATCTACGAAATCTCTTTACTTCACGAGATTCGACGATTTACACTTGCAATGCACGAAATATGGCACATGATTTCTTATTGTATTTATTGCATTCCCTAAATGCCTAATATACTTCATGCAATAACGGTTAAATTTCTCTCTCTCTAAGCTATCGGCATCCATGTTCTAATATCTTCCTATCACTATTCTTAATGGCAGTCAGAGTTTATTCACCCCTAACTAGAATACCTAGAAATACACAAATAACGAGAAAATAAAATTTTTCCTTTCCCTGTTGTGGAGATTTGGGAAACCTTGTTTTGCGCTTGCTCACAAATATTAAAAGGAATTCAGATTCGTTTCTCTTCGTGATACCAGTTTAACGATCGCTACGACTGGAAAATGAAAATTAATTTTCACACGATTCTAGCAAAAAAGGTCGACGTTTTGTAATATTTTGCAAATATTGGGTATCAACGTTGCTTATTATATCAGGGAAGGTGGATAGGGATATTTTGAATGAAGAAGTAAGACATGATAGTACGAGAAATAGGTGAAGGGCAGTGTAGGAAGACCATGACGTGGGTGCTCGTATTGAAATAATTGTTTGAAAACAATGAAAACCTGTATTGACCCAGAAGAAACATGAGAGCAATAGAAATACAGTTTTTGGGAGCCTAAGAAATTTTGGCATTGAAAATTATTTGTTAAAGGCTGTTGAGATATTTTGTGATGGAAGCAAAGTATATGTCAGGGTGCTGATTTAGTGCAGAGGCGAGTGTGACACAAAAATTAAATTGTATCCATGACGGACAAATAAGCAAGATCCATTCGGATTTTATTGTTATATATATTCTGGCGTACACAAATACACGAACTCAGAGGCAGACATTACATATATCTGTCAACTAGACCTGGAAATATCTTGAACAAACGTGTCTTACTTCTTTATTCAAAATATTCCTATCCACCTTCCCTGCTACCTATACTTCACGCTTACATCCTCATACCTCAGCAAAGCACGTCTTATATTTTGCCTTCTTTACATACTAAGCATTCATATATATATAATATATATATATATATATATATATATATATATATATATATATATATATATATATATATGTGTGTGTGTGGTGTGTGTGTGTGTGTGTGTGTATGTGTGTGTGTGTGTGTGTGTGTGTTAATTACTTATTGATGCTTATTTTCATTTTTTTTTAAACATTTCTTTTGTAAGATCATAGTCAAATTCTCACATACACATACATAATATATATATTGTGACGTATATTGTTAAATTTGTACATATTGCTGAACCATTTAATTATTGTCTTGTTTAGTTAACTGTATAACTACCATATGAATACGGAATCACGTGTTATATTCTGCGTTGTTTGTCTCCTTCGGACCTGTTCCCTGTCTCACTCTGGTCTCTTGCTGGGAGGAGGGTCGAAGGAGCTGCCTATTTATTTTAGAGTATTTTCTGTATATTTTTCATAATATTTTGAATGAGGTTTATTTTCTTTATTTATGTGTGTTATTTATAGCATTGTTCTGCTAAGTGAGGAATGTTTATTTTTACTTACCTTTTGTGTTAATATAAAAATTATTTCGTTAATAAATTTTCATTTATCCTTTCTTAGTATTGTGTTACAAGCTTACAGATCCCATCCGTGTCTTATTCTTAAATATTCAGTGATGAACCTAATTCAGTATGTAACATAATTTGGGGGCCTGACCGGGATACATTCTTCCTTTTAATGAGCAATTTATCAGTGTTGTTTGTTCTCATTCAGAATATTGTACATTGTGAGCCATCTGAATACCTGTTATTTTCGATATTGTATTTTATGAAGTGTTGCGCGCCTGCTTTTGAAATATAGTGTCGGTTTATGTTATAGTGCAGTGCCTGTTGACTCGTTTATTCCCAGTATTGTTCGCTTGTTTCTCCTCTCCCCACCGAGACTCGCCCCGAGAGCAAAACTCGTTAGCTTTTTAATCTGTTATAAACTTCAATTATCACAGCTGAGAATTCGTGTTAGTTTTTATTTTGTATTGTATGCATGGGGTACAGTATAAACCTTTTTCTCTTGCCTGACGCACGAAATGCTTAACCTTGCTATTTTAGTTCGCTAGAGTAATAACTATTGTTGGATCAGGCAAGGTTATTTTCCTTCTCCACTCTGTGACTAGAATCGGGAAATTTCCCCGTACACTTAGCCTTTTAAAACCGTATTGTTATTTTTTTTCATTCATTTGAAATACTCTGAACTTTTATGAAGTGAACAAATTGCTTATAGACGTAATTGTGAGTTACCTTGCGTTCATTTGTGAAACAGGAATTCAGATAGTTTACGTGAGGAAGTTTTCATTGTTTCAGTTTCACAATGGCTAGTTTTGATGTGGATAAATTTGCTGGTAATCCTTCTGCTGAACTCTCCACAATTCAATATACAAAGAAGAAGGATCTTTTGGAGTTAGGTTTACGTTTGCGACTACCAGTTAGAAGTAGCATGAAAAAGTCTGAAATTCGAAATTTAATTCTTGAACATTACTTAAAGGCTAAAGAGGTAGGAACTGAAGCTAGACTCTGGATAGTTGAAGACAAGGATACTTTGACTAACGAACAAAGACTCGAGTTTGAGCGAATTGTGGTAGAGCGCGAGAAGGAAGAGAAAAACTTGGAAAGAATAAAACTTAGAGGTTGAAATTGAAAAAGAAAGGATTAGATTAGAAGCAGAAAGAGAGAAAGAGAGACTTGAATTTCAGGCTGAATTAGCTGTAAAAGTAGAAAGGGAGACTATTGAATTGCAACTGAAAGCAGAAAGGGAAAATTTGAACTTTCCCGGCTCGATAAACGGCAAGAAATTGATTTGCTAGAATCTCAAAAGAAGTTTGACTTATCCAAGAATATGAAATTAGTACCAGACTTCACTGATTATGACCCTGAAGACTATTTTAGGGCTTTTGAAGAAACTGCTTCTCATTTGAATTGGCCGAAAGAACAATGGATTTGGTTACTTAGGCCTAAACTTTCCGGTAAAGCGGCTCAAGTTTGTCGACATATCAAAGAGACAAATGATTATGAAGTTATAAAAAAGGCTGTCATAGATGCTTTTTCAATTTTCTGTGGAGGGTTATCGGCAAGTTTTTCGCAATAAAGTTAAAAACTAGTACTCAGACATACCTAGAGTTTGCTTCAGAAAAATTAAGAGATATTAGGAAGTGGTTAAAAGCTTCGGCTATAACTACCTTTGAACAGTTAGAAAATCTAATAGTGTTTGAGGAATTTGTTAGAAAGCTTCCTTCACATATAATGTTGTACCTTTGTGACAGACAAGAAAAGGACTTGTTAAAGGCAGCTTATTTAGCAGACACTACTCCCTTGTACATAAAATAGCAAGAGATTAGATCATATTGTAAAACAAAAATTCAGGCAATATCTGGGTGTTAGCACTGAGGAATCTAGGGAGTCACTGCTTTGCAAATATTGTAAGAAACCAGGTCATTCTATCAAAAACTGTAAAGCACCAAATTGTAAGGTTTCGGAGTTAAATAGGAATTTTAAGGATAGGAGTTTTAAAAGTAATCCACTGCATAAGGATAAACCGTCTTTGCATGTGGTAACACATGAAGCTGTGGATTTGTTTGAAGGTTTCAAATAGATGGTGTTGGATCTTTAACATCCGTTGGTGCTGAGCATAAGATAAAGAATGTTACGTGACACAGAGGCATACAAAGTTTGATTTTAAGGAAAGCAATCCCCATATATCAATAAGGCTTTAAATGGTGACTTTGTACTATTGAGGGATTTAACTCGAACTTCTCGTGCCCCCCCATTGCAGACATTTTTATTGATTGTTAAAGAGATTGTCCTTCGAGAGAGAGGAGGAAGTAAGTAGAGAATAATCAGGTATGCTGACTAAGAAGAGATATCACAGACATAGAATCGGAATCTTGTCCAGGTCCATTGCAGGTTGCCAAACAGCCTACTAGGTAGGTCAGCAGTTTAGACTGTGGCCCGTTATGGATTCAGCTGACATAAACGTGACCATG
>NC_087214.1:51519188-51567343 GCF_015104395.2 Macrobrachium nipponense
AACCGCGGATACGACACCCACATAGGGATTGGGGCGTTCCCAATGTATTTCGCCGTGTTTAGTACTGTCCCTGGGGATTAATTACAGTCGCCCGAATAAAGATTACTTAAAATTATTCTTGTTCAAGAGGTAAAACTGCAAAGGAAAACCGCAACTGCCATAGCCTACGCCGCCGCGGATTAGTACCCTAGATCTACCGTAATGATTTATTACCATACCGAAAATGAATAAAAATAATCATAAGAAAAAAATTGTTGTTGTTGTTGGATCCGCATATTAATTCCGCACAGCAGAACGGCAGTTGTTTATGCTTTTCAAGCCTCTATCGTTTTCTTATATGACGAGTCAAAGAAAACGTCAGTGTCACTGAATGGGATACGAGGATATTTATTTCTTTTGGGACGGCAAGTTTGGGCGCAGTATTTTTCCTCAAATTACGAATTTTGTTTAGCGTAATCTAGCTCCTTTTAGCATTTTATACCTTGTCCTGAAAATATCATCTCGGGAATATTTTCACATTCTTCTTGTCCTGCTAAATGGCTGCAATGATATGCAAGCATGACTTTAACTAAGCCAAAAAGGAATCTAGACCCTTTCGAAAACAAACAAATAAACAATAAAATTATGCCTACTAGGTTGAAAAATCAATGGCGCCTTAGAATTTGAAGTTGTAAAACTTTACTCACGAGTAAAAGACACCTCAACTCAAGTCGTTTCTTCTTCTTCTCCTTTTTTTAGGAGTTTGGGCAGAATTATAAGAAACGTCTAGTTAAGTATCCAGCTCTTGCATCATAATCAGAATATTTTTCTAGTTTATCTTATTTTGCACTAGAAATATTGACACAATCTGCCATGAAAAGAGAATTACGAGCAGATGGAGACTGTTTCATAATAAAATTTCCACTGGACGATCTCCGTTAGCTTCAGTTTAAAGTTTTTCGTTATTGGCCTGACTTCCTCTATAAGCAGCTTTACAGTTATTCCTTAGTGGGTTGTTGGTCTCTCTATATTCACAATGCCGTCTCTAATGATATAATTAATATTCTCAGCAATAATAAGAAGAATCAAGAAATAACGTTTTTACAAGACATGTTACATCCAGCCAAATGTAAACAAAATATCGTGACTTCACTGAATAGAGATGAATGACCGAAAACGGGTATCCAGCATTTAAAGGACAAATGCCGGAGCAGCTCGATCAAAAGGATCGACAAAAATCAAAGAAAAATCCGGAAAAAGAAAAAAAATCCCATCATCCATATCTTGACAGGTGACGCTTGAGTCAATTGGCATTTGAATGCTTATATGATGAGTCACCTTATCAACTCGCCATTTGCTCGCCAAAGTTCAAGTTATTTTCTAACTGTTCAGGTTCCTTATTAATGGTGTCATTCTTTGATTTACTAGACATACTATTTGTCTTCATTTTGAGCAAATACTCTGCTACCTTAATGTCCTCTAATTGCAAACAAAATCTCTTATTACCTATAGCTATTTTCTAAATAAAAGTTTCTCCGAGTAATGACTTTTGAAGAGTTATCAAATCTATTAGGATTTAGCTTAAAACAATAAAAATAAGAAATAAAAACTTATAGAAACTAACTAACTTGCAATTTCACTCGGTCTTGATGACCCAATTTCAAATTTTTTATTGCCAATACAAAAAGTAACTTGGCCAATTAATCAACGAAATTAAGAGCATCCGAATAAAAACTAAGTAGCTTATTGAGCATTATCAAGGAAAAGGTGTTCATAACACACAGCAATATATATATATATATATATATATATATATATATATATATATATTATATATATATATATATATATATATATATATATAGATATATATATATATATATAATATATATATATATATATATATATATATATATATATATATATATATGCGTGTGTGTGTGTGTGTGTGTGTGTGTGTGTGTGTGTGTATTATGTAATTATACAAATCCAGTGAGCTTCAATACATTTATTGCATTTTCGTATAGACCACCACAACACATTAATAGGAATTTTAATAGAGAATCTCACATAAAACCACAATGGTTTCCTTTTCTTCGAGAAGGGCCTTCTAATGATGTGTTTTATAACCCCCTCTGTATCCATTTGCGTGTCCTATGAGATGTGAAAACTGTTTTTTTTTCTTTTAATGTGACTGAATAATAATAATTATCATTATTCAGTAGATAAACCTATTCATATGGAACAACCCCACATTGACCTGAAGTTCAGGGTTCCAAAGAATATGGTGTTCGTGAGAAGTAAACGTCAATCATTTCAGGTTGCAAATCTCTCGCTGGGAAACCGAAGATTTACGAGACATTTGAGACTGAGGTCGAATAACAACTTCGCTTTTCTTATTTGCCAAAGCTTTCCTAGCGCCTTAGTGGCGTGGTTGGTATGGGTTGGCGTCCCACCTCGGTGATCGGCGAGTTCGATTCTCGGCCATTCCATTGAGGAGTGAGAGATGTGTATTTCTGGTGATAGAAGTTCACTCTCAACGTGGTCCGGAAGTCACATAAAGCCGTTGGTCCGGTTGCCTGAATAACCGCTGGTTCCGTGCAACGGAAAAACACCATACATTCAAACAAACAACAAAACAAACAACCTCAGCCTAATTAAGAACGTTGTGATGGAGAAGGACATATTACAAGGAAATATTTCACCTGAAAATAGATTGAATTGAAATTACTGAATATAGAATGTAGGCCAAATGCCAAGCAATGGGACCTTTGAGGTCATTCAGCACTGAACACAAAATTGGCAGTAAAAGGTTTGAAAGGTTGTAACATCATGGAAAACCTCAAGACAAGCAACGCTATCAATCAATTGTTAGAAGAGGGTGGAAAGTAAGATGGAGGAAAGAAAATATGAACCGAAGTACGGTGAAATGAATGAAAAGAACCTTAAGTAATGCCTACAGTGCACTGGATGGGGTGTACTGACGGTATACTACGGTGACCTGAAATTAGATGCTGACGATAGATAATCCCTCCTTGAGGCCTGGAACAGCTACCAAGGAAACGCACGACCAGGTCCGTTTCTCTCCACAACACGACTTCCTCTGAGAAGAGAGGAGGATAGAGCGATGGTTCAAAGTAACCAACAAGTCTATCATCGTTAGCTTCCAGAAGAACTTTGCTGTAGATGATGCATCTTTGTGCTTTAAAGAATCAGCACTGAGAGATCAGTCAATCAATTATCCGATTCTAAACCATCTCAAATATTGACTTGATTCTTCCTCGGAATTCATGTTAGGATTTTCATCTTAGAAACAGAAATAATCAAGTAAAAAAATGCCGAAGGCAATCGAGTTTTCTGTACAGCGTATAATGCTGTATGAAAAATCTCAGCCACGGTCCATGGAACTCTCAGCCACTGCCCTGTGGTGGCCTGTGCTGTTGATACCTATAGCAGTGCGACACGCACGGTCATGGCTAACTTTAACCTTAATTGAAATAAAATAACTACTGAGACTAAAGGGCTGCAGTTTTGTATGTCCAACAATTGGAGGTGGATGATCAACATACCAATTTGCACTCATCTAGTTTCAGTAGTTTTTAAGATCTGAGGGCGGACAGAAAACGTGTGGACAGAGAGACAAAGCCATCTCAATCATTTTCTTTTACAGAAAACTAAAATCGGCTGATTAACATTTTCTAAATCTCTTCATACAACGTCCTTACTCATAAAGCAAAAGTGATTGCCAAGGGAATTTGATATCACTTAACTATATAAAATTTCATAGAATGTTAAAATTGAAGTTGTGTAAACTTTCCTACTGAACCAAAACTAGACATCATTCGGCATTTTGGGCAGAAGAAGAAGAACAAAATCCTAAGGCTTTCCAACTCAGTTTATACAATTTTTCTATTTCTCATAAAGAGCACTGAAATAAATGAAACTTTATAATTTTTTTATTCTGGAAATGGCCATGAATTGAGTCCTTTTATCTTGTAACATTTTCAGAGAGAAGAAAAAGAAGATAATTTTGACTATAATATTGATATTTCAAAGGCCTCTTTGTGGCGTACACCTCCACCTCCAGCAACCCCAAGTAAGTAGTGCCTGGTGGAACCTTCTGGATGCTGAGATATCTTCCAAGGACCCCTCGTGAGTGGCAGGCCAGGTACTGCTGAGACAATGAGTAAGGACCGGTGTATCTGGCCAGCAAGGCGTAGGACGAGAAGTCCCCCGTTGTCAGATTGTCCCTTGCCAAGGGCGGATCTGGAAGGAACGATTAGGTCAGTCTTCACCGCGAAAGGATTTTCCATTAAACATCATTGTTATCATCTCCATATTCTTCTTCTACGGAAAACTATCTAAGGAATTACTGTAGTTTGCATCGTAATATCAGATGCAAACACCCCTACAAAGGGTCATAGATTTTATGTACCAAGTGTAACCGTTTTAGCTTAGTTTTTAAAAAAATTCACACTTATAATTCATGCATTTGTACCTGAGTTAATGTACCGTTAACATGATATATAATCTACCTTTTCATAACTGCAGTTTCAAGAAATCTTAACTATCATAACTCATTTCGGTCACATGACTTAC
This sequence comes from Macrobrachium nipponense, assembly GCF_015104395.2. Taxonomy (NCBI): domain Eukaryota; kingdom Metazoa; phylum Arthropoda; class Malacostraca; order Decapoda; family Palaemonidae; genus Macrobrachium; species Macrobrachium nipponense. Next base: position 51,523,767 of record NC_087214.1, read on the forward strand.
TATCTGAAAAAAAAAAAAAAATAGTGTGGAGGATGGCTGGGTGGGGGGTAAGACATTACTGGCACCATATTGGGTGGGGTTTGGAAAGGAGGTGACATGTAAATTGAAACAATGAAATGCTAAGTACTCTGTCTCCATTGTTTCACTGTTTCCCTCGTGGCTGTAAAACTTGTTCGTATAATCATCACCTTTTCTTGATTTAAAAGCAAAACACACACACACACACACACACACACACACACACACACACACACACACACACACACACATATATATATATATATATATATATATATATATATATATATATATATATATATATATATATATATATATATATATATATATATATATATATATATATATATATATATATATATATATATATATATATACATTGGCGTTGCATCCGTAAATTGTGTATATATTTTTCTAACTTTCACATATTCAGTCACAAAGAGGCTTTTTTTTAAGCATGAATTATTCATTATCTCTCTGCCAGAGGGAAAGCATCCGACCATGAATCGAACCCGTGCTGTGATTTGGTAGAAAGAAAGAGATTTATTTCTACCTCAATGCTGTTGAACTGGTTTGCCATTAGGAAGGATCCTGACCAGAGATACGTTCCGGACTTCTCCCAAATCAACTGTCCAGTAAGGGTTTCACTTGATCCTCAGAGTGGTATAAGGTTGTTATGTTTCCGTCGACTGCATTTTCTTTTACATGGATCCTGTCGGTAAAAAGAAATATATTTCTACTATAAATATATATATATATATATATATATATATATATATATATATATATATATGGTCAAAATCAGCAGGAGGCCACTCGGCAGTCACACCAAGTAGATGAAGGTAGGCAGGAACACACAGGAATTTGACATTACGACATTTATTCCGACGTTTCGCAGTACATTATTGCATCCTCAAGGAATTTACAATAGATGTAAATAAGATCATTTTTAAAGAACTTTATAAAAGATTACAAAATTAAAAACGATAGTTATCTATAAGTCAATTTAAAAGGAAACCATATTTAAAACACACAATAAGTTAAGTTAAAACACAAGTTACATAAATAAAAAAAAAACTATGAAATTGAACAATAATATACAAGGATTTATTTTTTTTAATTAATAATAATAATAATAATAATAATAATAATAATAATAATAATAATAATAATAATAATAATAATAATAATAATAAATAAGTAAATAAATAAATAAATAACTAAAGGAAGAGTGGAGCTAACCTGCCAGAGCAAAGTCAAGAGTAAAACTAAAAGCAGAAACGAAAAGTAAACAATAAGAGGTGTTAAGAACAACAACAAAGTCAAAATAAAAAAAGGCTGAACAGGCTGAGGACTCGGTATTTAAAACCGGAACAAATTGTTTTATTTTCAAGGTCTCTAAAATAAAAAGGTCTTTAGAGTTGTTTTGACCTGTTACAATTAAAGAGAAATCGTTTTATTCTTTACAATGTAAAACAAACATAGAATACAAAGATTTCTCTATAAATGGACAGGTCAACAACTCTAAAGACCTATTTATTTTAGAGACGTTGAAAATGAAACAACTTGTTCCGGTTTTAAATACCCAGTCCTCAGCTGTTCAACCTTTTTTTTCAACCTTTTTTTATCTTGACTTTGTTGTTGTTCTTAACGCCTGTTATTGTTTGCTTTTCGTTTTTGCTTTTAGTTTTACTCTCGACTTTGCTCTGGCAGGTTAGCTCCACTCTTCCTTTAGTTGTTTATTTATTATTATCATTATTATTAATAATAGATTATTACTATTATTATTATTATTGAAGATTAAATCATTGTACATTAATGTTTAATTTCATAGTTTTTTTATTTAACTTGACTTATTGTGTGTTTTGAATATGGTCTCCTTTTAAATTGACTTATAGATAACCATTTTTAATTTTGTAATTTTTTAAAAAGTTTTTGTTAAATATTATTCTTTTTTACATGTATTGAAGAATTCCTTGGGATGCAATAATGTACTGCGAAACGTCGAATAAAATGCCGTAATGTCAATTCTTGCGTGTTCCTGCCTGCCTTCATATACTTATGTATAGTATAAAATATATATATATATATATATATATATATATATATATATATATATATATATATATATATATGTATATATATATAATATATATATATATATATATATATATATATATATATATATATGGTATATATATATACATATTACTATATAAGCTGGATTTCATACCACAAGCATCTACTCTTTAAGTGTCCATAGCAATAAATTCAATATATCTGTACACTGTGTATCGTGATGCAGAGAATACATACATTCTGTTTCTCTCCCCCTCACACTCATTTATATATATATATATATATATATATATATAGTATATATATATATATAGTATATATATATATATGTATATATATATTATATATATATATATATATATATATATATATATATATATATATTTATATATATATATATATGTATATATATATAATTTGAATGTGAGTGTATTTTTAATCAAATGGGTCCTCACGGACACTGCTGACTAGTAAAGGTGTCTCCCCTGGCGACTTCCTCCAACAGAGCAGGAGAAGTTTTCTCCTGGAGAATACCAGAGTCGAATGGAAGCTTCATTGAGGCCGTCGTATGTGGAACAAGTCTTACCTGTTAAGAGCAAGTATAAGCAATCCGCTAGTCATCACTAGTACAGCTACAATAATAATAATAATAATAATAATAATAATAATAATAATGGGTAGAAATCTCAATTACGAGGGCACAAGTAATGTTCTGAATGACTGAAGATGAGAGCTTTTATATATTTTTTTATTTTACTACCGCTACCATTAGTATATCATTGTGTACCCTAAAGAATACCAACAATAATTATAACAATAATAATGTAGAATGGAATGCTAATCGTCCTCACTTTGGTAAACAAACATCGTCGACCTTGATTGTTTGCTTGCGTGGAGAGAACACATCAATTTGCTGGGGACTGAGACGTTTGCCACATTTGCAGGAGGGTCCTTCATGCAATATTCAGGAGCTATCCAGGTTTCAGTTCCTTCTGCCACCAGTGTTATCCCATACCCCAGCATCAAGGGAATCCAAAACAAATGCAAGTGAAATATCCCGGTGAATCTCAGATTACTGTTCGCCATATTGCCCAGCCTGAAATTTTAGTGTTTTATATATATAATTAGCTGAAGGCGCCGGGAAAGTTCAAAATGAAACGACAGAGTACCAAGTACTTTCGTGTATTTTGAACACATTTTTGTGACCCTAAGATGTGTTAAAAATAACGAAAGTACTCAGCGCTCTGTCGTTTCATTCTGAACTTTCCCAGTGGCTTCAGCTAATAAAACAAAAATCATTTGCTAGTTTGATGCACCTTTCCACCTAGATTGGAACTCACAGCAGTCTACCACTACTTCATAATTTAGTTTAAGTCGTCAAGCACAATGCTTCTCTGGCGGGGCGGGGATACTATCGATCACACGAGCATCGTTTCTGCGAAGTATCTTTCAAATGATCAAGTAACCGATTCCTCTGGAGGGATATTGCTGCTCCAACGAAGTTTTTTCGTGCATCAACAAGACTATATTGACTGAAGTGTAAGGTGGCCATTGATCGCGGATTTGGTCGCAAGACCGGATCGGAGTAAGCGGATCTTTAATATGTGTGGCTTGGACATTCACATTAAGATCAGACTTCGACAAAACAGAAAGTTTGCTCTCGGCAGCCGAGCAGCAGCAGTCACCACCCTTGAGGTGCAATCGCTGGAGAGAGACGACCTAAATTTAAGCCGTCGATTTTTCGGGCGAACGATCGGCTACTTGAAAGGGAGTGTTTCTCTCGCTGAAATTTACTGGAGGAACTTAAATGACATCGTGGAGGCTATAGTGGATTCACATCACCCGTGCATGTGTTGCCTAGGCCGTCCCTTACGACGCTCCTGATTGGCTTCTGATAAGCCAGTCACAGGTCTGGAAACTCTCAGTCTCTCTCGGGGAGTTCACATAGGCAGGATGTATGTTCCACCTCTCCCTGAGGGATACGTCTTTCAAAAGTATCCCTCAGGAGAGGTGGAACATGCATCCTGCCTAAGTGAACTCTCGAGAGAGACTTGAGAGTTTCCAGCCTGTGATTGCCTTATCAAAAGCCAATCAGGAGCGTCGTAAGGGAACTGGCCCTAGGCATCAGAAGCACGGGTGATGTGAATTTACTATAGCATAGTTATCTCCGGTTGGATATGGAGATTTGCCGTCAATTGATTCATGAAACAACACTTTTTAGGGAGTGAGACAGGCTTCGACAAGAGACGACACCACATTTCAGACTTTCTGCAGTGCTTCAACAGATATTTCTTCTTCACAAGTAGAACCTGAGTATTGAATTCAGTTCTCAAGGCTTGGAGGTAATTATTCCAGACCCCTGACTTCCGAGCTTTTAGTTTTAATGAACATATCATTTATACACACACATACACGCAAGCTAGTAATGAAATATTTGCTTATGAAATCATAAAAAAATAGGCCCTAGCTACCAACTTAATAGCAAACATATACGTATATCTTCAAAAAGGTGTGGTAGTGAATTGTTAATCTCAGCTTTTTCCGGTAAGAGACAGGGCGCTTAGTGACAAGCACTAGGCTCCTTGAAAGGTACTGAATGAAAAACAGTCAGAAATGATGACCAATGGGATCTGAGGTTGGCGACACCTCCGAAATCACATGCTTGGGATTGATTGATTGATTGATGTGTTGGTTCTTACTGGCATTGCAATGGCGAGGTAATGACGCCACACATGCTTAGGACATGCAGGCACCCATCATTTCTAGGCGCTCCGCAAGGCGTGTCTGTGTGGTGTGTGTGTGTTCATAGCGTATGATGTATGGGCTTAGTGATAGGTAATGAAAAGAAGAGAGGACACTCTTTGATTGCTTGTGTCGAGTGGCAGAACAACACCTGGAGGAGGTTTGAGAACGACCGCCCATCAAATAAGGTAACGTAAGATAAGACTTTGAAAAAGTTTACTTTGAAGTGAAAGAGAAAGAAAGAAGAATGTGGTGCATACACATTAATTTTGATTAATTTTCACATGTGGAGTGGTTTGATAAATATGGTCTCTTTATTTCAGATGGGCTCAATGGCACCATATAAGAGAATGGGTTCCCTAAGACTTAATTGACTATTAAAAATGGTGTAGTTAATCAGACTTAAAACCTGGTTCAGGAGAGGAAAACGACAGTTTACGGTTTTTTGGGAGGTCAGACTTTATTCATTTAATTCCACTATAATGTATTCATTTTGTTTCCACGTTAATGTTAGCTATTCTGGGAAACAGAAAGTATATTTTTGTATCTACGAGGGTTTATTGGCCTAGTCTTCCATTTCAGTTTCAGCCACAGATCGAGGGAAGGCAGTTAGTTGCTTGTTAGTAGTTCCTTTCATTTGTCTAAATATTTAGAGTATCATTTCGTTCTAAAAACTCGTTTAAGAGATGTATATATATATATATATATATATATATTATATATATATATATATATATATAGATATATATATATATATATTATATATATATGTGTGTGTGTGTGTGTGTGTGTGTGTTTATCATATATATATATATATATATATATATATATATATATATATATATATATATATATATATATATATAATATATGTGTGTGTGTGTGTGTGTGTGTATATATATATATATATATATATATATATATATATATATATATATATATATATATATATATATATATATATCTTAAAACGAGTTTTAGAACCAAATGATACTCATTTAGACAAATGAGTATCATTTGTCTAAATGAGGGGTGGGCTCTATCAATCCAGTAAACAGCAATTTGGTGTGAAGGGAAGAGCAATTCTTCATTCCTTTCAAAGTACTTATGTAGCTGCTGACGTTTCAAGACGTTTTGTCCCATTTTCAAAGCTATATTATAAAAAAAATAAAAAACAGACTCGGAATAAAATAAAAGAATAAAAAGTTTTTTACATGCAACATAAAATCAAAAGTACAGTAAAAAGGAAGAGAGTTTACCAAATTGTGCTGAGGGTACAGACCGAGCGAGAGTTCGGGCCAGGTTCAACCTTCGACTTAAACTCACGTCTCACGAGAGGTCTAGAGGTGTTGAGGTGGTCTGAGTATTTAGTTGGGGGAAAAGCTGTTTAATAAAAAGCGATTCTAAAATTGATAGTTGTTGGTCGTTCGGAGTTCGGCCTATGATTTTAAAATCTGTAATTATCATCGAATTTACATTTCTTTGCATGTTCACGTATGCAGGAGAATTCTGGGTTTGATAATTTAACACTAGTTCTGTAACTCACGCCTCGATGAGAATCCAATCTCACTTTTAACAACCTGCGGGTGGATCCGACATATTTCCCCAGGTTACATCTGGGGCAATTAAATAGGTAAATGACTCCCGAGGTTATCGGAGGGTGAAGGGTCTCTTTGTATTTGAAAAATGATCCTATGGTCATTGGATTTACACAGTATTAGCTTTAGGTCAATTGCTGGTAAAAAAACTATCTATTAACTGCCGTCATTCTCTATGAAATTTTTTTCATGACTGAGCGGGATGCTTGCATATAGTCGTAATTTAGGTACTGTGGGTAATTCGCATTTTGGATGGAAAACATTATTCAGAAATTTGTAAAGATTTTTGTGAAACAATCTGGATAGAAAGCAGTTGTCAATAAAGTACTGATGGAGGTAGAGGATTTCATTATGGAAATGGTGCCAGTCAAATGTTATATTGAAAGCCCTGTGGAAGAGGGTTGATAAGGAATTTAGTTTAAAATTATAAAAACAGTGACTATAAAAATTAGAACCCTGCCCGTGAAAGTTTTCTTTTTAAAAATCGTAGTATTAAAATTATCATCGTGTCTAAAAACCATTACATCTAGGAGAAATGTTTGTTTTCCTTTTCATATTCAATCGTAAAATGAGATCTTATCTTATATCCAAGGATGTAAATGAATACATTTACATCCTTGTACCTTATTATTCACCTGAGTGAATAATAATGATCTTGAATAAGACTCGTCTAAATAATTTCTAAGGTCTTTCCTAAAAGACCCTCAATCTGCTACTGTCTGGATTCATTCTCGGAGGCTTAAATGCTATATCCATGAACAGGAACCCACAAGCTAACGTTAGGGTAAAGGACCCTCATGGATAACTGTCACAAGCAGATACTGTAAACGAGGCAAGAAAGCCATTCATCAATGCCTGAGCGCAAACGTAACTAAAAAAATATATATATTTATGTATTTTTTGTGTACAGTGTATAATGCTGCACAAGCCGTAGCCCATAAAGCTTCAGCCACGGCCCAGTGGTGGACTGTCCTATAGAGTTGCCAGACGGACGATTATGGCTAACTAACCTTAAATTAAAAACTACTGAGGTTAGAGGGCTGCAATTCGGTATGTTTGATGATTGGTGGATGGGTGGATGATCAATACCAATTGCAGCCTCTAGCCACGGGAGTTTATAAGATCTGAGCGGCAAGAGAAACAATCCATGTGAACAAAGCCGTCACAAGTTTTTCATTCAGAAAACTACAACTTAAAATCCCTAACGTTATGAAGGTGACGTACCAGAAGGACTGCTATTGCTGATGAAGAGAAGGTCTGGATGAATAATTTCAGGTGATGGAATGACACCTAGCCCCAGCAGAGCAAGGAAGAGGCGCTAAAACCAACTAGCCGTTGATAACAACCGGTACAAGCGCCAGTGACGAAAACGACTGGTCTCTTGGGTCCTTCTCCCAGGCAGGGCAGCCTCGTTCTGAGAACCTGGCCTGCTGAAATCGTGGCGGTGTTCTTTTCATGAAATCTTAAATCTTCAGATCAATACGCAGTCGTCGCCAGAGAGAAATTTGGATAATGACTATCAATCAGACGATAAAGTCGGTTAATCGCTACAAGAAATCTAGAACTCTAGAAAAAAAAAAAGATCATTATTCAGGTGAAAATTGTACCTATTAATAATCTAACACCTCGACTCCTGCCGAAAGGAATCTCTTCAATGACAGCGTCATTTAAGCCCTCCTCTCTCTCTCTCCCCCCCCCCCCCTCTCTCTCTCTCTCTCTCTCTCTCTCATGATGAAAGGGAAAAAAATTTTTGCTATTGATATGCAATCTTAGTAAGAGTGCTTTTGAGTGACCAGCACAACATTTACGAGACTGAGGTGACCTTCAAGCGGTGGGGCGCTTTTGTAATCATGACTTTCAGGCAAAGAGTCACTACTCAGGGATCTTTTGGAATCATGTTTCTTCAAGGGTTCATTCTGGCGCTTTCTACTTGACGATACGAAATCATGATTGAAAGACCATAATAAAGCACTGCTGACTATGGGCGGGAATGTTTACTGCAATAAAGACCATGCGATATATTAGCATCTGCGCCAGTTATAAAAGTCAAATATGATCAAAACCTTTGCAGAACTAAAGAAAAGCAAATGCCGCACACACATTATATATATATATATATATATTAATATAGATATAGTATATATATATATATATATATACTATATATATATCTAATATAGGGAGCCCATAAAAACACCAAAAATATAGAGAGAAAAGTACTATATCAGAGACTGCTGTCTTTCTCTTAGGTATCATGAATGAGAAAAGTTTACAGAAAAGTGGTATTTATACCAAGAGATCCATCCACAGGTAAGCCCAATTTAGGTCACCACCCCCGCTGATAATCTTCCTTTAATCTTCTTAAGCGTTGGTTGAATGAAAACTTCGTCGATCACATCTAAAATCCACGCTCCTTTTGAGATGTTCATTACCTGCCTCTCTTTTTATTAAGGCCGATTCCATCATTGACTCTCTACCGGCATTTGCTGCTATAAATTATACGTGACAAATTCCAGTTTATTCTACGGTTATGTTCATTTATATGGTTGAAAATAGCTGAGTTCCGTTGTCCATACCTAACTGACCGTTTGTGTTGTATTAATTTCTAGGCACTTTTTCTCCCAGTCACATTAAACATTCGGAAGATTTTTGTCACAAATTCAGAGAAGCACATATACCACTTAACAACATAAAACTTTTAAACCTTGATGTAGATTTCCTATTCACAAAAGTACCAGTACAGGACGTTCTTCAGTTTTTGAGGAAAAATTATCCCTCTATTCGGATCATTTCCCATTGGCGCTTGACAAAATAATAAAGTAGTTGAATTATGTGCATCTAATAAGTATTTTCATTCGGGGAATTATTCTACAAGCAAAAATTCGGGTGTAGTATGGGTAGTCCTTTAAGCCCTGTTTTAGCCAAACTGTACATGGAATACTTTGAAACTACAGTAATAAATGCAATAAAACCCCAAAACATGCTTTGGATGAGATATGTTGATGATATTCTAACACTTTTGGGATAATAGGTGGGGTAATTTTAATGAATTCCTTTCAAAATTAAACACATTAGTGCCCAGTATCAAATTTAAAGTTTGAATGGGGATACAGACAACAAAATTCCGTTTTCTTGGTGTTTTAATAATCAGACACACGACAGAATATCAAATTTACCATATACAGAAAGCCAACGTTCTCACTTTCATACATTCACTACTTTAGCTATCATGACATTGCTATCAAGATAGGTGTAGCCAGCAATCTGTTCTTAAGAGCCTTACGAATTTGTTCCTCAGATTTCCTGGAAAAAGAATTCGAACTAATTCGTAAGCAACTTCATCTTAAAAGTATCCTGACCATATAATTGAGAAAGCAATTCACAAAGCAAATGTAATATTCTACCGACCCCCGAAAGACAAGACCAAAGATACACCCAACAACAAAATAAAAATTCCCCACACCTGGACACGATTACAAAGGTGACTCAGACCCTTGGAAAATCTAACCCTTTTGCATTTACTTCCCACGAACACCTTGGCTAAATCCCTGATTAACGTCCAACAAAAGACATCGCCCAAGGACACTGGGGTTTACCAGATCCCATGCCAGACTGTGACCAATCTTATATCGGATTTACTGGAACATCACTTCCCAGAGATTAATACAAACACAAACAGTCAGTTAGGTATGGACAACAGAACTCAGCTATTTTCAACCATATAAATGAACATAACCATAGCATAAACTGGAATTTGTCACATTAATTTTATAGTAGCAACTGCCGGTACAAGAGTCAAATGATGGAATCGTCCTAATAAAAGAGAGGCAGGTAATGAACATTTCAAAAGAGCGTTTTGGATTTTAGATGTGATCGACGAAGTTTCATTCAACAACGCTTAAGAAGATTAAAGGAAGATTATCAGCGGGGGGACCTAAATTGGCTTACCTGTGGATGGATCTCTTGGTATAAATACCACCTTTTCTGTAAACCTTTCTCATTCATATACATTTGGTGTTTTATGGGCTCCTTGTATTAGATGGAATTCTGTTGTAACAGAACATTTTTTACCAGTACATATATATATATATATTATAAATATATATATATATACTATATATATATATATATATATATATAATATATGTATATGTATATATATATTATATATATATATATATATATATATATATATATATATATATATATATATATATATATATATATATATATATATTACGTGCGTGGCTGTGTGAAGTTTATCATTTACTCTCAAATTAACTAACATCTGACAAGAATGGGTGCCAAGCAAGCAATAAAGAGAAAAGAAAAAAAAGTATTAAAACTGATGGTTTAGGGGAAAAAGCAAAATTACATTTAACTAAGATTATTATTATGTAAGTCAGAAGTAATTATACAGGAGCTAAAGGCACTGGCTCCGTGGCACTGAGGTTACGTTAATTAACAAAGCAATTAGTGCCAGCGTGAAATCCCTTTTATGAAGAACCCGGCATTTACAGAAATGAGACTCTTTTATAGTTATAACAAATCATACAAAAAAAGTTATCAGCCGCTCTTCATTCTTGATACTTTGGGATTTGGGATAGGTGATTGACACTCTGGCACCTGGGATGCGTGAGAGGTGGTTCACAATTTCTTGTATTCTCCTAATTCTGCAAATTAAGGAAGCCCTGTAATTCTCTATCAAAAAACGCGATTAATATAAATGGGATTTTGCATAAGGCAGAGGATGTAAGTCACTTAACACTGGTATGAGTTAGCAATATAAAATGAACACTTCTAGTTATAGGTCACAAATACTTCCTCACTTCACTTCTTCTCTGAAGGAGATGCAAGGGGGTTTTGAGTTATATATATGAGAGCAGACAGTAATTAAGGAAGTAAAAGAATGGTGCATCAAGCAAATTTCAAATCCAAACGTACCTGGTTTGTGACAAATCGTGTCTTCAGTAGAGCACCCGGCACTGGAGAAAGGAGCTTAAGGGGGTAGAATCGTCTCGACCCCCAGATAGTGATAAGGAGGTCTCTGTGACCTGTCTGTTCAGAACTACGTCTGCTAGGTGAATGGCGATCACAGAGGCCTTCTCTGTCTCTCTTCTCTTTCTCCTTTTGTCTCTTGTTTTCGCATCTTGCGCGGCTTCTTTTGTTTTTGGGTTGTCTGGAGAGAAATTCGCAGGACAACACAAGGTGTGGAAAAAGAGGACAATGGGGGTCATTTAGCTGTATGAGAGGCAAAGTTTTTAGGTGGGAGGAGCTAAGTAGGTAAATCTGCCATGTCGAATTGTTAACGAGGAAAGGAGTGGGCAGATGCCGCTTCGGTACGCCGTCTAGTGTGGTCTTATTTTGACTAAAAGTAAGAAAAATATTGCACTTATTTTTTTAGATTATATGATTATATATATATATATATATATATATATATATATATGATATATATATATATAATATATATATATATATATATATATACACATATACACAAAAGTGCCAAAATATAGGTGAGTACTTATTTCAGAGAACTGCTGTCTCCCTCCTCTCTGAAATACTGTACTTTCTATATTTGGCGTTTTTATGGGCTCCTTTTTATTAAATGGAATTCTGTTGTAACAGAACATTTTCCCAGATATATATATATATATATATATATATATATATATATTATATATATATATATATATATATATATATATATATATATATATATATATATATATATATATATATTATATATATATATATACCTACCAAGAATCACACATTGACCACTATAAAGCATGTATTTATTGCTTGTAATGGTACTGGGACTTTATGGACACCCTGTACTACTCTCACTGACTCCAGAGACAGGTTTCTTCGTCAATAGATGCAGCCTATAAAATATGGCTGGTAATATAAAAGTTCTTCGTCAACAGACATAGTCTACAAATATCGCTGTAAACATGAAAGTGAGTGTGGAAGGGCGGGACTAATGAAATCAGAATATTTCCGCATGTAGTACGTCTACTCTAGAGAAAAAGAAAGGTCTATTTGCAAAGAAATTATATAGGTTCGAAAGCGCTAAGGAGTCAAGTGAAGATGCAAGGTTGCACATGAATCTCAGAATGATTTGCAAGACCAGGATAAATAAAAGTAGTATTTTCATACATCCGTTGTACATATATAAATCATGGCATTTTGACTCTGTTCCATCGTTAGTCTAGCCTAGACCACCTGTTTGTTTTCGTGGTGTTTTGACGTTGCATGGAACCAGTGGTTATTCAGCAACGGGACCAACGGCTTTACGTGACTTCCGAATCACGTCGAGAGTGAACTTCTATCACCAGAAATACACATCTCTAACCCCTCAATGGAAATGCCCGAGATTTGACCTCGCGGCCAACGAGGTGGAAGGCCAAGACCATATCGATCACGCCACTGAGGCGCTTAGACCACCTGTGACCCGTTGGGTTACTTCTTTATTTGCAAACAGACACACACACAATATAATATATTGTGTAATTTTTCTTTTCGTTTTTTAATGTTTTTGTTTTATTTTTGTTTTATTTGGTATCTTTTATTTCTGAGTTTGTTGTTCTTTTAGTTTTGTTGGTTATTGTAATTCACTGAATTTTGTAAGTTTTAAGTCACTATGTTTTCTTTTCTGAGTATCTTTTTATGGTAATGTATCTTCTAAAAAAATTGTTTTCCAGTGTGACCTTTATTTGATTCTGTATTTTACTAGTATAAAAAATTATGTTTTGGTGTTTTGTCTCTATTTTAGGTAGAAAAATGACTTATTGTGTTAAATCTGAAACATCCCAATGGAATTAGAAATGTTGCCTGTTCGGCTGTTCTAGTGAATCAGATCCCTAGGAATAATCTAGATTTATATGTATGAATATATATATATATATTATATATATATATATATATATATATATGTGTGTGTGTGTGTGTGTGTGTGTGTTGTGTGTGTGTGTGTATTTAAATATAAAATAAATAGCAGTAGGAGCATTAGTAATATATAATAAATTAATAAAAGTGTTCTTACGTTTCTTCTACGCTTAAAGAACGATTTGAAACTCTGGCAACAAACAGCGCAGAAAGACGTCAATATTCCATTAACCTGTTCACCACATTAGTTCTAAAGTCTACGGCAGCACTAGTCGCGTTCAAGGGCGATGGGGAAAGGGGAGGGGGTGGGTGGGGTATAGGAAGGGAGGGAAGGAGGAGTGGAGGGGGAAGGGTAAGGGTAAGGGGGTCGGAAGGAGGGAGGGGGTAGGGAAGGAAGGGGACACAAACTAAAGTAACACTTGTTCTGTGCTCCAATGTGCAAACAAATAAACATACAAAGGTTTCAGAATTAAGTATATTATAAATAAATAAAAATATATATACATATATATATTATATATATATATATATATATATATATATATATATATATATATATGTGGTGTGTGTGTGTGTGTGTGTGTGGTGTGTGTGTGTGTGTGTGTGTCATGGGTGTCAAAATGACCCCGCTTACCTAAAAGGAGAGAACTCCTTTCTGATAGCGTAACCTACCTTTGTTGATTGCCATCGCTTGCCATCCCTGTTGTTAGCTGAAAATCAATCATTAAATCTTAGGCGAATTCAAACTCTCGTTATCCGTGAAAATATAAATCTTTATTTCCCAAAATAACTAACATGAAAAATGGAATAAAATGAATCAAAGAAATCCGAAACAGATCATTAAAACCCCATTGCTTGTCTACTTAATCTTATTGGATAAAACGAATTAAAGAATCCCAAAAATCATTAAAGAACTATTACTGCCTAGCACAACCACACTGGACAGCGCTATCCCCCTGTCAAACGACTCTATGAGTTTTATCAATAAACATCAGATAGAAGTCATAGAGAATTCATATTAGGTGCAACAATCGAACCCATCCTGAAATAAAGAAAGCCATTATCAAACGCAGAAATTCAATGGATAAATGTCCTATAAATCTGTTCTATGCTTCCCCATTCACAGCCTCTAAAATCAATGGAATATGGAAAAATTTTCCAAAGTCTTTCTTTCACTGTACCTTATCTCCGTGGATCTCCAATCACCTCCTTTGGCCTGGTTTCACACTCAACGTCCGTCGAATAATTCCCCCAATTAATTACCACACTAGGGATTTTATTCCATTCTTTTGCTCTAACAGACATATGCACTTACACATGCTCGTGGACAAATGAATGCTCGCACGTTAATAGACTGGCGAATGTATGCACAGTGAATAGGTCTTTTTTTCTGTTCCGATATATACGTGCGTTTTTCCATTTATTTGACGTGGACTCTCTTGACCTCTGACGTCACAGTCAAGTGAGCTTCCCGCTATTCAGGTCATTGTGCGCCCGCGATCTCTCTGGTGTGATCGGATATGTGCATAAAATTTTGTTCTGAGTGCGCGTCTAAAGAATTCGCTGTTTTGCCCATGGCTCAGCCACTACATAACACACGAGGTAGGCCTGTTTTCGCCTCCAACTGCCTGTCACTCGCTATCGACCTCGTTTGATTTATTAATTGTATATCATATATGCCTATAGTGTTCATTCCTATACATATATATATATATATATATATATATATATATATATATATATATATATATATATATATATATAATATATTGCTACTTTCACAATGCATGTTTCCCCTCTTTGAAATGTCATGTAGATTGTGTGACATTTTTTCAGATTCCTAGATAGCTTAAAATAGGATGTTTTAAATGTGTGTTCAGATTTCGCATTACATAATTGAAAAGAGTATATATATAAACGTAAAAAGAGAGAGATTTTCTTTGTCTTTTCGAAGCTATGATTGTTTCCCCTTTATGTCACACTTTAAGATTAGAGGGTCTGCGAGATTCGTTTGCTTTCCTAAATCTGTCAACACGTTTAATAGCGTGCTCAAATCTTCATTTGTGTTTTGGAGAATCTGTCATCGTACGTGATAAGACTTCTTCTTCGTGTTGATCGAGTAGAGTACTGTCTTGAGATTGCACATTTCTTTATGAAGACTCAAGGGTGCCTTGGAAAGGTTCCATCAAACATTGAAAAGTATGCTGACAAAGTATTGTTTCTGAGTTAGGAAGAGAATGGGATGTTGGTTTACCATTAATGTTGTTTGAAGTTAGGAGTGCTTATCAAGCAAAGTATGGGATGTTCACTAATGAAATGATTTTTGGAAGAGAAGTTAGAGGATCGTTGAAGATTCTTGCAGAAAATTGGGAAGAAATCAAGAGGAAAGCCAAGGAGAGTATGTGAAGAACTTAAGGAAAAGGTTGAAAGATATTAGAAAATTCTCTTTAGAAAACTTGAAAATGAGTCAAGAGAAAATGAAAAGGAGATTTGAGCTAAGACTAAATTAAGAACTTTTAGTGTTGGTCAACAAGTGTTAGTGTTCTTACCTGTCAAGAGATTTCCCCTCACTAATTAAATTTCAAGGTCTTACAAGATCATTCAGAAGTTAAGGGATAGAAACTTCTGTGATTGAAAACACCAGAAAGATGAAGAAGACAAAGGAAGATACATGTGAACCTCTTGAAACCTTATTCCTCAGAAACTAAAACTGAAAACTGTGTCAGTAACCCAAACAACCTTTATCACAGAAGACGATGATGGCTACAAATTGGGAACTGCAAGCAAGATGAATATTCTTCAATTTTGGAAAATTTGGAGGATAAACTTAAACATCTGAGAGTTGAACAAGGTGAAGATTCAAGTGAAGTGATTAGAAGTTTTCCAGAAATTTTTTCAGATGTGCCTAGACGTACTGATCTGACCAAGCATGAAATCAAGATTCAAGAAGATGGAAAACCTTTCAAGCAAAAGAGCCAAGCTCGCTTATCAACCGTATCATCGAGATGTTTTGAAGAAGGAAGTTGAGTATTTGCTGCAAACATGGATTAGCAGAACCCAGTTCAAGTCATTCAGTTCTCCATGTGTGTTAGTGAAGAAACCAGATGGTTCATTTAGGATGTGTACTGATTATAGGAAGCTGAATTCTATCAGTGTGGCTGATAATTATCCTTGCCTCTTATAGATCAGTTACTTATTGAAAATATTGGGAAAGCCAAGTTTGTTTCCAAGATAGACTTGTTGAAAGGATATTATCAAATTCCCTTAGATGAGAAATGTCTAAGTTGCTGTCAGCTTTTATTACTCCATTTGGACTATATCAGTATACCGTTCTGCCGTTTGGACTGATGAATGCACCGGCAACATTTCAACGAGTGATGGATCAACTGCTAGGATCGATAGAAGAGTAGGTGTATACTAGATGACATCGTGATTTACTCTACAACGTGGGAAGAACATCTGAAGATGTTGAGGAAAGTTTTCAAGAAACTTCAAGAAGCAGGAATTAACAGTCAACTTAGAGAAGAGTGAGATTGGAAAGGCAAACTGTGCAGTATCTTGGGTTTGAAGTTGGGAAGGCCTTCTTGCTCCAGTAAATGCTAATGTAGAAGGTAGCCGTAAGGCTACCCCACCTACCTACCAGGAAACAAAAGCTACAGAGATTTTTAGGCATGGCTGGATTCTATCATCGGTTCTGCCCAAATTTCTCGGACCGTAGTAGCTCCCTTGACAGACTTGACTAGTACCCAAAGCTAAGTTTATTTGGACTCTAGAGTGTCAAGAATCCTTGAGAAGGTAAAGCCATTTTAACTTCAAGACCAGTACTTCAAGCTCCAGACTTCGACAAGAAATTTGTGATACAAGTTGATGCGTCGGACTGTGGTGTTGGAGCTGTTCTACTTCAAGAAGATGAAAATAATATCTACCATCCTGTGTGCTTCATGTCTACAAAATTGAAAAAACATCAGAAAGTATACTCGACAATCGAGAAGGAAACTTTAGCCTTAATCACCGCATTGAAAAAATTTGAAGTGTATGTGAATAGACCTAGGAATGAAGAAATTTTAGTGTTGTCTGATCACAATCCACTATCATTTATCCAGAGAATGAAAAACCATAATAGAAGACTGACCAGGTGGTCTTTGTGCTTGCACAGTATAACTTAAGAATGCAGCACATTAGTGGCAAAAACAATGTAGTTGATGATATTTATCTTGTTGCGAATCGTTGGATTCAACACCGTGATAAAAAAATCCTCTTGGGGGGAGGTATATTATATATTGCTACTTTCACAATGCATGTTTCCCCTCTTTGAAATGTCATGTAGATTGTGTAACATTTTTTCAGATTCCTAGATAGCTTAAAATAGGATGTTTTAAATGTGTGATCAGATTTCGCATTACATAATTGAAAAGAGTATATATATTAACGTAAAAAGAGAGAGATTTTCTTTGTCTTTTCAAAGCTATGATTGTTTCCCCTTTTATGTCAACACTTTAAGATTAGAGGGTCTGCGAGATCCGTTTGCTTTCCTAAATCTGTCAACGCGTTTGATAGCGTGCTCAAATCTTCATAAATAAATAAATAAAATAAACAAATAAATAAAATAAATGAATAAAAATGAATAAATAAATGAAAATAAATAAATAATTGAAAAATTGTTTTGGAGAATCTGTCATCGTACGTGATAAGACTTCTCCTTCGTGTCGATCGAGTAGAGTACGTGTCTTTTTTTTTAACAGACTGGACTCGTACGCGTACGTCTTTGCCGAGTCCCACGTGGAGATTGCACATTTCTTTATGAAGATTGCGTCAGATTTCGAACTTTCTGGAAGCATTTGTGCCAAGAACGTTTTTGTCATCTGCCCCGTCCAGTTTTAGCAAGGGAAGGAGATTTGATTACATCCTAGAACCTCAAGGCATTAACATCTCGCTCTCGCTCTCTCTCTCTCTCTCTCTCTCTCTCACTTGACATCATTGAGGATTACATTAACGTAACGTAAATTGGACACTTCTATAACTTAGAATTTCATATTTGACTTCTTAGAGTTTATTTAGTATTATTCAATTTTTTTGTGGAATCTGAACAAACATTATTTTGTAACGGCACTTGGTTTTTGTGAAAGTGTATAAAACAAGACTGCAGCAAAGTAAGAAGTTGGTATACCAAAAAGGTAAAGTGTGTTATATTTTTATTAGTTTGCCACTAATAACATTAGGTAACAACTGATAACTAATAAATTGTAGGAACAGTGGTTAACTAATAACTAAAATTTGATGGTTATGATGGTTTTTGGTTAACTATAACTAGATAACAGGTGTTTCTGAGGTTTGTAAACAACTGTTGGTTACATATGTTTTGAGTGAAAAACATTTACACTTTGCAGATTGCGTATTTTGTGTTTGTGTTTGTTCCATTGTTTGTACTGTTCATTTTCTTATTGAAGTGTGCCTTTTTATTTTATATTTTCATTTGCATTCACAATTTAATTGACTTAGTTATTTTCATTGCTTAATCATTACACATTTAATTAGATTTAACATTTGTGAATAATTTGCATTTACTTAGAATTCTTTTCAAGTTTTATGTTGTTTAACACTTGTGAATTAATTTCAAATTGTTTTTCAATTATTGCCTGACACTTTTGAATTTCGATTGAATTATTTTCTTGAATTTTGCGATAAATTAATTTTGATATAATTTTACTTAATTTGATTCAAGAATTAATTAAACTTTCCTTTGTTTTCAAGTAACAGTAATTTTCCCTGATATTGTGAATTTCACTTATAAATTTTGAATTTGATAATAAATTTTTATATTTAAAATTTTTATAAGTGTTTTCATTTTATACCAGTATGTTAGGTAGAAACATAGAGTGGTAATTGATTTGCTTTCCTTCAATTTAGTTGAAGTGACTTAAAACCAAGGGGAGTACTTAGACTTATGCAATCAGGGAAATACTTGGACTTTTAAACTGTTGCTGGAGTGATGCCCTTTGATCAATTTAATTACTTACAAGAGTTACCTCAACACCTGTTTTTGATGAACTTAGTCTGATTTTCTGCAATACTGGTAGTGTTAAGGGATCACCCGTGCCTTAGAGTATTTCAGTCGTTTTAAAACCGTGTTATGAGGGTTCAGGTGTCTGGCTTTTGGTGAGGTAATAATTGATGAATGGTAACCAGATACTTGGTACTTTGTAACAAATTTTATATATATATATATATATATATATATATATATATATATATATATATAACATATATATATATATATATATATATATATATATATATTATATATATATATATATATATATATATATATATATATGAATAATTATCACATCACCGTGATTCATAT
Organism: Macrobrachium nipponense; assembly: GCF_015104395.2. Classification (NCBI taxonomy): domain Eukaryota; kingdom Metazoa; phylum Arthropoda; class Malacostraca; order Decapoda; family Palaemonidae; genus Macrobrachium; species Macrobrachium nipponense. Next base: position 51,543,462 of record NC_087214.1, read on the forward strand.
AAACATTCGAGCTGCGAATGTCCTTTAATATCTAATTCGCTCTACTCGGAATTAACATATTTTCACGTATTTACAAATATGAAAATATATACTACCGAGGTAGAGCGAATTAGACATTAAAGGACATTTGTAGCTAGAATAATATATTTTAAAGACACAGTAATGGGTTGTTAACCTAGCTCTTGCCGGTTAGACAGGCGCAAAATGCTGGATTCCTCAAAGATGCTGAATGAAAAACAGACAGGATATCTTACCAGTGCACTTTGTGGTCAATGACACCTCAAAGATCACGAGTTTTGAGCATGAAGTTTGCATGCCTCTTGTGTGTGTGTTCGTAAAGAACAGAAAATGACATATAGTCGGAAGAACAATTGTTAAGGTTGAACTCACTGATTTTGTTTGACAGAGTGTGGAACATGCCTGGAAGAGGTGTTGCAGGTTCCATCGGACCAAGGTAACATAAGAGAGATCTTTGGAAAAGTTAACCTTTGAAGTGACAGTTATTTGTGTCTGGAGAAAGAAAAGTGAGGTGCGGTACACATTCTTTTTTGAATAAAGTGATGTCATAATTATGGTCTCTTTATTTCAGATGGATTCGAGGTCACCATATAGAAAAATGGATTTCTCTAGACTTGTATTGACTTATTGAAAGATTATGATCAGTAGGACAGAATGAGATAAGAGGGGGTACTTAATTAAAATATGATTTTGAGAGGAATATGATAGTTTAACGTTTCTTTTGAGTAGAGTTAATTCATTTTTTTTTTTTTTTTCCATTTTAATGTTAGCTAATTTTGGGAAATAAAAATTATTTTTTTTATTTTTTTTGTAATTACGGGAGTTTATTTTTGCCTAGCTTGGACTTTCAGCCAGCTCCAGAGAAGATATGCAACGGAATAAGGGCAGGTTAAGTTGCCAGTTAGATGTTTTGTTCATTTTGTTTAAACAAGTGTCAATTGACCTCGATAGGGACTTTCCCTGTTATATATATATATATATATATATATATATATATATATATATATATATATATATATATATATATAGTATATATATATATATATATATTATATATATATATACTATATATATATGTATATATATATATATATTTAATATATGATATATATATATATATATATATATATATATATATATATATATATATATAGTATATATATATATATATATATATATATATATATATATATATATATATATATATATATATATACATATATATATATATATATATATAAATATAATTTGCCCTTTCTTGAAAAATACGCTGCAGGCGCCCATGCAACCCAACTCGAATAGTTTAAGCGAGCCAGAGAGTATTACCAAAAGCTTTAGTCCCCGGAAAGACCCTGTTACCATCTTCGCGAAAGAGGAAATCAGCACCTATATCATGGCTTTACAGAGACCACAGCATGGGATGTTCGACTTGTTATCAACGGAAATGACGAAGGGGAAAAGCACCGGGAAACAGATAACATCAACAGTGGACCTAATAAACAGATGCTGATGAGCCAATCCAAGTCAAACTGGCGCGACTATTCGATGAATGTCTGAGGAAGAGCAAAATGCCAGAAGAGTGGAATAAAGCCATCTCACTCCTTTAAAAAAAAAAAAAAAAAAAAAAAAAACCTAAGGTGATCCTGGGACATGAGCAACCAACGACCAATCAGCCTCCTTAATGTTATTTATAAGATCTTCACAGAGTTATCACTAATCGAATGCAAGTAAGCTTGATGAAAATCATCCAAGGGGAACAAGCAGGCTTTAGAAGAGGCTACTCCACAATTGACCATCTACAAGCGGTAAACCAGATCATTGAGAAAACAAACTAGTATAAAAATCCACAAGTCGTCGCACTTGTAGATTACACCAGAAGCGTTTGACTCGGTCGAAACTGAGGAGGTCGTCAGCTGTGGAAGAACAGGGAGTTGACTCAGTCTACATCAATGTCCTCATCACATCTGTGACCTTCAATCATTTATTCGCTGTTTACTCCCTGCCTGGAGAGAGAGATTCCGATAACTCAAGTGGCAAGAAAAAGGGGAATAAGAATAGATGGAGGAATACATAAGTCACCAATGATTTGCTGATGACCTCATTATCGTTACCCCCACCAAAGAAGAGCTCCAACAAATGCTCACCGAGCTCAATGCAGCAAACAAATCAGTAGGCCTCCACATGAACTTCCGTAAGATCAAAGTCGTGAGCAACAAATACACTGAAAATGCAGATGACATACTTGACACTGAAAATCAAACAAATTGAGGAAGTGGGACCACTATATCTACCTTGGATAACGAAATGTCTACATGACGCCTCCAAAGAGAGCGAAATAAAAAGAAGAATAACACTCGGTTGGCGGGCCACTTAGAAGAGCCAGGACAGCGTTAAAAATAAAAAGATTCCCATCATCTTAAAAAGGAAAGTTTATGATCCGTGTATCCTCCCCACTGTCACCTATGGGCAGAAACTTGGAATCTAACAAAAAAAACTTTCCCTTAAATTACGAACAATGCAGAGGGCACATGAGAGAACTTATGCTGGATCTAACTTTGAAGGATAGAAAAACAGCTAAATGGATACGTCGAAAAACTAAAGTAAAGGATATCCTTGAAACCATCAGTAAGTTCAAGTGGAACTGGGTGGGGCACATTGGGAGGATGACAGACAACAGATGGACATCCAGAACAACCTTCTGGACGCCCCAAGGATACACAAGAAACCGAGGAAGACAAACAACCCGATGGTGACAATGACTAGACCAACATGAACGACAGTGGCACAGAGCAGCGCAGGATAGAAATCTGTGGAGGAACCTGGGGAAGGCCTACATCCAACGAAGGACTTTTGAAGGCTGAATTGATGATGATGCTGATATGTGTGTGTTCATAAATGTCCATGAATTTCAGAACATCCCGCCATTTGCGGATTAATGTCATGATACCTAATGCATGTAAGATTAATTGTAGTATTTCTGTTCATATATCCCTCTCGCTTTTTCCCTTTTGAAAATAGTACAACTACATGCTTTCAGGTACTTAGGCAAACATTAAAAAAAAGGAGAAATGTAGGATTCTGAAAAATAGTGATGGTTAAAAGAATGGAAGACGAGACTACTGAACTGGAATAGAAGGTTCGAGAAGAAGGTGGAGAGTGGTTAAATCAAGCCACCTGTGAAGGTCACAACAGGAATGAAGTTTCTCGCCTATTTCTTTGGCACGCTTGTTACTGTTAGAGCGTGTTACTTATATGGGTGTGTGTGTCCACAAGAAGCGAGAGAGAGAGAGAGAGAGAGAGAGAGAGAGAGAGAGAGAGAGAGAGAGAGAGAGAGAGATTACTGAAAGTGATTTGTTTAGCATTCAGTGTCTGACTTTCTGGACAATATCGTCACAGTTACATGCAAGATTCTTATGAAGGCTCTCGGGAAGATTTTATTCCTTGTTCCTTTGCGTTCAGGTCATTATCGTGAATAGAGATCGAACTGCGTCCAGTCTTGACTTAACATTTTTTTCTTCGCCTCAATCAGACTCAAGGTCAGTTGAGACATGATTTTGTATGGAAACATGACGACAATCAGTACAGAGAGTCTCTCGTGAGAGGGTATCGTCTTTTACTTCGCGTTTTCTCGTGTCATGCCTGTTCTTCTTCCCGTCATTTTTCTCCTTCCTGTAAATGAATAACCTTTCAAACAGTCAAGCTCCGAACTATTTCAGAAACATTTTGAATGTGTGAAAAGCTGAGGCACCATAAATTCTGCTGTAAAACCTGTCTTCTGTGTTGGTAGTACCTAAGAAGAGTTCGCCAACATCAATCTTTGTCGATACAAAAATACAAGACATCGTATCACGAGAAAGTGTCATTTATAATTCGGTCTAATTGTTGACGCTCGATGATACGGCACTTTCTTAACAGCAGCAAAATATATTTGTTTTCTGGATGAACCTTCTGGTTGCTGTACGAATATTTGGAGATTAAACGGCGCATTCGTTGAAAGGACCCATTTCATATACAAATTCTACTGAAAAAACAAAAAAAATAATAAATAAATTTAAGTAAATAAATAAATAAATTTAATGTAAAAGCTGTTGGGAAAAACAAAAAACTATCTAAGAGGTCCAAAATACTAAGAAATGTTGCGGTTCGTGTATAATTTAAAACCCTTTACCAAGTTTTACAAAGATGAACCCAGGGAATGCGTTCGAAAGCTTTTGCAAAGGGTTATTAAATTATACACGAACCCGCAACCATTTCTTTTTATTGTGGACCTCTCAGAACATTAATATCTTTCTTGGGGACTCTTGAACGTATACAACTCAGTATCATTTTTAATATTTACGACTTCTTTTGAACTCTGCCTTTCTGCATGCTATTGATTGCCAACCCCGTTTCCCGTAATTTAGTGTTGAAAATGACACGCGAGCCATAATGACTTATATAGATTTTATGCAAATTAAATACTGAACAAAATTTTAACGAGTTTTGGACATGAAAGAGAGAATTAGGTGTATCTGATGATATCTTTTCTATCCGTCTGTCTACATGGACCCAGGAAAACTTACAACAGAATAGAACAAAAGGAAATGTGGAGGAGGTTGAAGACTCATAGGCAATGTTGTCAATTTGTTCGGAGCCACTGAACATTATTATTATTAAAAAACGAAGATTGTGTTAGAATTTTTTGAAGGAAGAAGAAGGGTGGCTGTTTGGTCCAGAAGCGTGGTTGAGATAAGGGAGTAGTATGTATATTTTACTCTGTGTGTGTGTGTGTGTAGATACAGCGGTGGCTGACTGGGTCTAAAAATTGTGGTGACCAGCTGACACAGGGGGGCGGAGAGGCCACTCCAACCCTCATGACAAATACATAACAAATTTGATAAGGCACACGTGGAAACACAAAAGACAAATAATTCGAACATTTATTTTTCACCAATATGTGTAAATCAGTAATTAAAATTTTTCATGGTCTTATAAGTAAAAAGTTAAGTATGCCTTAGTTTTACCAGACCACTGAGCTGATTAACAGCTCTCCTAGGGCTGGTCCGAAGGATTAGATATTTTTACGTGGCTAGGAACCAATAGGTTACATAGCAACGGGACCTAGAGTTTGTGGAATCCGAAACCACATTATATCGAGATATGAATTTCTATCACCACAAATAAATTCCTCTGATTCAGAGTTGGCAGAGCCTAGAATCAAACTTGGGACCACCGGATTGGTAGGCGAGGCTCTTATTGTGAAAGGGGGGTCCCACTTGCCATCGGGTGGGAAGCTGGCAACCTGGCCGGCCAGTCCGCCACTGGATGCATGGAAGGGATAGGTAGTGTGAGGATAAGTCTGAAAAAGGATATCAGGCACCTACGCAAATAAACGGAATGATGTGATGTTTACAGACCGCAGAAGACGCCCTACTTTTGCGTTACTTTTCGAAGAGAACGTAAGGTCGCAAGCAGATGGAGGGTCACCATTAAGCTCGATCATTCAGGAAGCAGGGAAAACTATACTATAGCCTTGGAAGACGAGTGTAAAATGCATACTTTTTTAACAGGAAGGTGAGAAAGACACAGTTAACGCTCCATGGATGATGCACAAGACGCAGCAGAAAGTAAGGCCCTGAATATCCGGAAAGTGTGTACAAGAGAGTGAAGTGTGGTTTGTTTGTTTGTTTATTTGTATGGTGCTTTTATTTTTGTTGCACGGAACCAGTGGGTATTCAGCAACGGGACCAACGGCTTTAGGTGAGTTCCGAACCACGTCCAGAGTGAACTTCTATCACCAGAAATACACATCTCTCCCCCCCTCAATGGAATGCCCAAGAATCGAACTCGCGACCACCGATCATTCCACTGATGTGCTGAGAGTGGAGAGTGCTGACAAGGCTTCCATTTTCTATACACAATACTAAAAACACAGGAAGTAAGTTAAACAGGGTTGGTGCTGCACGTAGACTTCTCCACGCCCCCCCCCCCCTTCCCCAGTCCCCTCCCCCTACTATTCCCTCCTCAACTTTCTTTTTTTTTTTCAGCTGGACAACGTTATCATCTTTCTTTTACAGTCTTCTGGATATTTCTGGAATTGACTCTGTGATTTCTAAGAGCGGATGTTGTATCCTTTCTCTGTAAAAAAAAAAAAAAAAATCAACTTTTTTTTCCAAGATCAATTTTCTACGAAAACGATTTTTGAACAAACAGATTCACTATTGTTATTGTGATAATTTACACACCCAAACATATACTACACTGCCAAAAGGCAAACTAGCCAATTACATTGCAGTCAATATGCCAAGAAAATCCATCAGAATTTGAGTCACTATAAACTGCCTGTATCTGGATTTTGACACTGACTGTATCACACACACACACACACACACACACACACACACATATATATATATATATATATATATATATATATATCATATATAGATATATATATATATATAATATACATATATATATATATATATATATGTATATGTATATATATATATATATATATAGATATATATATATTATATATATATATATATATATATATATAGTATATGCTTAAAAAATCACAGTAGATGCACGTGACTTCATTAAATAACCGAATACCACAGGAAAGTAATAGTCAGAAATCCAAGCGCTTTCGTCTTTACTAAGACATTGTCAAGGAACAAATGAAATAATGTTGGAAAGAAAGTTATCAGGTAAACAACAAGATCAAGAATACCAGATGGTTGATTGTCAAAAGTGTAAAATCGAAGAGATAATCCAGGATTATCGGATATCACACGGTCACAAACCTAAACATAGATTTAACCCTAATAGAAACTACAACGTATCCATATAGTCCAAAACATGTAAAAAACTAAATATACTATTAATTTGCTTATATTTATCTACAAGTTTTTCATTATGAAGGCATCGAGTTTAAATGAAACAAGGTTTATATTTAAAAACGTTTCCATTATTTTGATTTGATTGAAACGACAAGATTCAATGATATTCCTTTTAACTGTGTCATTACATGGGTTTAAGGGCTCTTGCTTGACTCCAGTTAATAGATGATCTAAATCTCTCATATGTACGAATAATGCGACTCGATATTTGTCCAATTTCTACCTATCATTTGCCTGTGGTATTCGCTTATATATATATAATATATATATATATATATATATATATATAATATATATATATATATATATATATATATATATATATATATATATATATATATATTTTTTCCCTTATCATTGCTGCCTATGTTTTAGGGAGAGTTTTCTCCTTCAAGCCATAAATCCAGATGGGAAATAAAGAGACGAAATTCTTCCTTACCGAAATGGGATTCGAGTCGCCCACGACAGTAAGAGCGGTTGACCCTTCAGCCCATGACGTCATCTATCGCCGTCATTCGGCTTCATGGGTTAACTTGGATTCCATTTCACTTCGTCATTTCAATCCCATCACGTCATTCTGAAGGCGATTTTCAGTAGTCATAGTTACTCGATGATGAAGAAGTATCATCATTCAATGATCTGTTGTTGAATGAAGTTTCCACACGCAATCGCTTGCAATTGCTTCTTATGACCTCGCTTTGGAATTGCAGCCGCCAATCTCTATTCTGTTAAAGGTATAGTGTGGTAGTCATTTGTCTCTCTTACTTTTATTGTTGTTTCTCAAGGACCCTGATTTTAATTCAGTATTCCACAGTTGCCATTTTGCCTTGAAAGTCCTCTTTATTACATTTATATAGAATGCAAACAACTGGTAAATAACAGCGAAGTAGAAAGACGCTGACATAAAATTATATGCGTCCCCCCCCTCTGTAAAATAGACCTCTGCTACAGAGGTTAAAAGAACAAAATTATTCCTTTCTCTTGTAGCGACGTTCAGGTCCTCAAATTGGTAGTCTGAGAAAATACTTATCATATAAAAAGTTTTTTTTATTTTTCCCACATTGTTTTTTCATTAGTAAATTTACTATTTTCTCTTTTCTTCTTTTCACGATGCATCAAATGGTGGAAAGAGGGGATTGTCTTAATCCTTCTGAACATTTTTCTTAGATAAATGTTTTCAGATAATAAAATTGAAGGAATCCAATTGAAGGGGACATAACTTCCAATCACCTCTGACTTTCCTCCAAATGGAACTCCCACGAGGTGCTTTTCCCACCCTAACGTCTTTAATGGCCAAGGAAGTCTCTCTCTCTCTCTCTCTCTCTCTCTCTCTCTCTCTCTCTCTCTCTCTCTCTCTCTCAGACAATAAATAATGGATGGAAACTAGAACTGAAGAGATACAACACATCCCATTGTTGGAACTTCTTTACATACAAGATATGTGACACAGGGAATAAACTGCCACCAAAAGTTGTAAACAGAAACAAGCGTGGAAGAGTTTTTTAAATGACAGCGAGACAAACTCATTCTGACACAGTGAACTGATCAGTAAAACCTGCTCCTACAGATAAGTTAGCACACGATGTCTCCTCGGAGGGACTCACAAGTCTTTGAGACATCCTAATCCTTGTAACTCTCTCTCTCTCATTTTGTAGCAAATTGGTTAGCTCTCAAGCAAATTATGCAAATAGTTGTTAGCCGACCGTTGTGGGGAGTGGCTCCATCAGCCAGGATCTACTAAGTGGGTTCTGATGGAGATGGCGAGTGAGAGCTTCGACGTTTGTGACCCTTTTACTCCTCTGGGATGAGAAGTTTTTCGAAAAGGTGGCCATCTACATGTAGTATATAGAAAAACACTCACATGCATGTATCTATAGATATATGCGTGTGTATATATATATATATATATATATATTATATATATATATATATATATATATATATATATATATGATATTAAATATTGTCAGGACTTAATTAATAACATTAACGTTTTATGTTAAAGCAGGTTCTTTATAATTTGCGTAAAGCCGTTACAAAAAAAAAAAACAATAGTATTTTGCACAACCTGAAGTACCTTTAGCAACCAGTTATAGTTTATAAACAATGATGGCAAAGGACAACGAGGGAGTATGATACGAAAAAGGAAATATAAATATTTATTTACAAAAGAAAAAAAAATAATTAAATAATATTTGGACCGAGGTAAGTTTCAGGTCACTGCAGCGTAAACTTGATGCTCCGTTGTAATGAAGTGCTGTTAATTGCAGCTCTAAAAATGGAGGACAGTTACTAATACCAATACTTAACTCCTCGTAAAGTATCATCAACGGCGCTGCAGTTGCAGTAATAAATATGAGTACCGGGTGATAAATCTGAATTTTCTTTAGAGGCTGTCCAAGGCTGATATCCTCTCCCGTGTTCGTCATGTGTCCGTCGCAGATTGACAGGTGTTGGAATCCTCCAGATAAGGACCAAGATTGGTATCGAGAACTTGATAAAAACACTCGATATCATCAGGGGGGGGCCTTTTTTGTTCCCCTCGAAGACAAACATCCATGTATCAGCAGCGGAAGAACGATCAAACGGGCGTGACAGTGGTATAAGGTGTTGAAGACTCAAAAGCAGGCGTTGATGTCGATTAAAGGGCGCCAACAAATACACACCATTGCAGCGATCCAAGGCGAATCCGCTACTCTCCGCAGATAAGTACCTCTCAGAGGCAATCCCAACCTCTCTAGCGTTCACAGGATCACTGACGGAAACTTGGGCAAACTTGGGCTTTTCCCGAAAAAAAAGGTCTCTCTGCCTCCACGTCATCATGTAAACGGAAGAAGTTATTGGATTAGAATTATCTTCCTTAACGACTGCAAAACAAATAAAAAGCAAACAGCACCCAGTCACTAACAAGCAGCAAACATACGACTGCGTGGGCAAAAAATAAATAAATAGATAAATATATAAATGAACGAACGAAAATACTTTCGGGCGTGATAATATACATTCACAAGACATACTATATATGTAATATAGAATTAAATATTTACGTACACACACACACACACACACACACACACATATATATAGATATATATATATATATATATATATAGATATATATATATATATATATACATATTATATATATTATATATATATATATATATTATATATATATATATATATATATATATATATATATATATATATATATATATATATATATATATATATATATATATATATATATATATATATATATATATATATATATGATATATATATATATATATATATATATATATATATATATATATATATAATATATATATATATATATATATACCTTTTCAAATGAGACTTGGCTCCACAAACTAAAGGAACGAATATCCTCATGACAGCTGTCACTGCGCCCTCTCTTCTCTCTCTCTCTCTCTCTCTCTCTCTAGCCTTGAACTGCTGATTCATGACAGCGAACTTTGCTGCACGGAAGACTTTCGTTACAACTTCCGTCGCTTCTTTCACTGACACAAGTGTCACCGGCACCGCTTTTGATTTCCTCTGACACATTATTCCTCTTGCCAGGAGTTTTAGGGACCTTCCCTTACCAGTACTCTTCTGCCCCATCTCTCCACATTCCTCTCCTTTATCCCCCGTAGGGGGTTCGTGCCGTCACTGCACCTCCTAGCTGCAACTCCTTTCAATCATTTACTATACCTCCATTCATATTATATGCCTTCCATCTTGATACCTACTCTCTCCTAATAATGATTGCATGTGTTGCAACTGCCAACTTTTCCTCTCGTTACACCTATCAAATCTACCTGCTCTCAATTTCCTTTCCAGCACTGAATGACATCAATGGTCCCAGTGCTTGGCCTTTGGCTAAACTCTATATTATATTCCATTCCATTCGTCTCCTTTACCTACACACTTCCGAATTAATTGGCTCTCGTCCAACGAATTATCAATCTTCTGAATTACTTTCCCACATAACCGTCACATTTCCCAGTACACTATGATTCCCCCATTTTTACTTTTTTCTTCAACCAAAAGGTAAAATTCCTTCTCTTCCTTTCTTCCTATCTCTTCCTTCTCCCTTTCTTTCTTATTTTCTGTGGATTCTCTCCCACCTTCCGCATACAAAAAAAAGCCTTTTCCAGGTCTTGCTATGCCACTTGTATTACACAAACCACAATCGACTCGACCACTTTTTTTTTTTTTTTTTTTTTTAAAGTATCTTCACAGTCTTAGGCTACCTTCATTGCTTCACCTATTCTTTTACTAACTTCTTCCTATCCGGTTAAAATTTTGGTTTTTTTTTACAAACACTAAAATGACTCGGACAAATATTAAATTTAAAATTGCAGACGGTCATAAAAAGATTAGGAATAATCAATGAGCCTTGGAATAAGGCATATTACTTACATATACCAAGCATCGGTATTCCGCTGATGGATGAAGCTCATATGTTTCCCTGGCAATGCTTCTCTTTATGACTCGGGAGAAAAATAATAAAAAGATGTTAAAGATACAGGCATTTAGAGAAGAGTCTCACCAGCAAGATCCTCTTTTGCTTCGTGGTGTTGATGTTGCGTCGAGAAATTGATTTGGAATTCGTGAGGATAGAGGTCATATTATCACTTACTGCATCATGTTACTGCTTTACAATTAGTGACACTTATGTTACGTATTACACTTTGCCAGAGATTTTAGACACAAACTTTGAAACAGCGGTAGGTAGATGGATAATAGAGAAACTGAATCCTTTGGAATTATGGTCCCTGGGTTAATAGTGGATGCACTGAATCCTTCCTTCAACCCTAAGAAGGGTAGAAGAACCGAATCTATTTTTCGTTTTATGATAAAAAAAATAAAAACTAAAACTACAGAGAAAAAAATGTCGCTTGGAACATTCAGCCCAGAACTGAGAGACAGAACTGTGCACCTGTGGATTATTTAAATTTTGGTGGGTCCAAGAGAAAAGAATCAGAATTCATGAATGCCGAGTTCGTGTTAACCGGAGAACAGGAAAAAATGAGAGAGAGAGAGAGAGAGAGAGAGAGAGAGAGAGAGAGAGAGAGAGAATTTACGACGTCACAAAGACAGAATTTCCCAAAGTTATCCGGGAACATCATCACGATTGTCATTGTGAGAACATTTGACAAAGAGTGGAACTTATTCATGAACTCACTTAGAAAAGTGCCTCTCTTTTGAAGAATTTGAAAAAAATTGTTTTTTTACATCAATCGTGATCCTGTTTACACATTCTAGGGAATATATAAGACCCACCCACTCAACGGCCGCCCTCTCGTCTCTCTCTCTCTCTCTCATCTCCCTCCTCTCTCTCCTCTCTCTCTCTCTCGTCTCTCTCTCTCTCATCTCTTCTCTCTCTCTCCTCCTTCTCTCTTTTCTAGGTTAATTAACTAGAGGACCAATTCTCGAAGACTGATTAATTATTGAGACATTCATGTTCCAAGAAGGCTTCGGTCCCAGTAAAGAGCGCAAAAAATAAAGATAGTGAAATATTTGAAAATACTGACATTTAATTACGGGAGGCTATATAAAGGCCAAGAGAAGAAAAGAATATATTTATGATCCATACTTATGATAAATGAGTGAAAGCGTATACCAGTGATACTTTCAGTCCCTCTATAATATTATTTGACATCATTATGAATCAAATTTATACGAATTAATACTGCGAACCAAAGTATATCTACACCCTCTAGTATGGCATTAGGTACCGCTTTCAGAATTTCAGATATCTACATAATTTGTTTTCAGTTTTTAACGAGGCTTTTATCACGTTGGGAAATGTCAGATCCAAATAATGATTGTGGCACCTGGATAAATTTTTTTTACCTACAAAGGGGGGGAAATCCACCCTGTGACATCAATTGCAGGGAATGACAGCAGCACCACAGCGCTCCCATCATCTCGTAGTGATCGATCTCAAAAGTTAAAGCTAAACTATATAATTACATATGTAATAATTACATAATTAATTGAATGTATTGCGTCATTCTATGTGTAGAAACATGTTGTTGTGTTAATGTGATGACTCCTGTATTTCAGTAGGATCTTGCAGCATTTCTAAATAACAGTTAGTGAATAGCTGACATTGCCTTGAAGTTGCTTTGTATCACATCTTCATTTGAATACACCTGGATCGTCAGTTTCAAAAGGTAACGCCAACCGATGCCCCATTGGCAAAATACATGTTGACGTTTCTCATGATAGTCTGTGCCTACGTCACAGACCTAGATCCGTATACTCGTGTGTTTGTGTAACATTGTGAAATATGTCACTCGACGAATGTTCTCGCAACAGAATTGTATATCAGACTTTTATCACACCTCTCCGCTGGAAGAGCTATTCAAATCTTCCTGTCGTATCATTGTGATGTAAACTTGTTATTTCACTTTGTGTTTTACCGACTTCAAACCTACCTACAAGAACCAACGATAGATGGGGACTTTGAAGAAATATCATCACAGACATGATACTTGTCTAAGATGTGATGTATACAAACCGACACTTGCGAATATTATGGCAGGTCAGAACATAACCAACGGGATGCCTTGTCAGTCAAACAATTGCAAGGCGACACCCTAATACATATACAAAGAAATCACAAAATCGAGCACGCCATTTGTTTATCAGCTGAAGCCACTGGGAGAGTTCAAACTGAAATGACAGAGTGCCAAGTACTTTCGGATATTAACCCATCTTCGGGGCACTAAATTAAATACAGAGCACAAAACGAGTGAGCAATTTAGCTCTCGCAAAAGCAAAGTGAAGAAAAAAAATATATGTATATAATAAGGCCATTATAAACAGAAACAATGCTCGTCCAGACCACTTAACTACTCAACACCCCATCAAGTCAAAAGAAGGAAAGCAATTGCCCCGTGACTCCATTACTCACAGAAATGAAAAAAGCTGACTACTTGTCGACCAGTTTATAAAACAACTGAATTCACAATTATGAATAGTAACAATAATAACGGTAATATCAATATACGTAAAAGACGCAACGACGAGTAATACTAAAATAACTGAATGAACAGCAATATCAGTAAGAAATACATTAAATGGAAAATGCCATTTCATTTACTTCTTATTGACATCACTGTCCATTCAAAATACCTTTTACTCGCATAACCAGATGTCTTTTTATTCACCTCGAATGAGATAAAAATAAAAATCGTAACCGAGAGGCCTTCGTCCGTTTGTGTTTGATCTGCGCAGACTGATTTTTAAAAGAGGTCGTCCTCTGTGAGCTTTCGCCTCTTCTTATATTATCGATATAAATGTAAGTGTTTATGATCTCCATCAGGTGTGAGGTTCTTTCTAATGAAAAGATTCAGGTGAATCACTGAAGAAACAGTTTGCATCTTCGTCACAGAAAGACGACGATATCGGAAACATTGACGGAATGAAACAGACCTTCGTCATCTTCGCTCGGTTGAAGGAAGTCGCCATTACCCTACACTTCCAAGGCTCAGGCTGATGCCCCCAGTCCTCTCCAACCTCCTCTCTTATGACCCACTTAAGTCGACTGACCACCTGTTATTTATTCATTCCCTTCAGACGTGGACAGTCACAATTGGTGATAGAGGAAATGAAGAAAGAAATCCTTCCTTTCGGCAGAGAAGGAGATGGAGGAGCCAGAAAGGAATCAGACCTCGCTTACCTGGCCACAGGGGACACGGCCGGGTGGGATTCATATTCTGATGAAGCTTCGCTTATGTCACCGACTTTGTTTTTTCTCTTTTTTACCATTTCATTTGTTGAACGATTTTTGTCTTTATAAATATTGAATCAAAATCACGATTTCGTCGATAAAAGTGTCAAAAACGAAGACTATTGTTGAAGTATGGCTGAATTTAACATAAATATTTTCTATACAGAAAATTAAATCAAATATACGTGACTACCGATTGGAGTGCTCCCACAGTGTTAATGGTTGTTGTTGGCCATTTTACATTATTATTTGGAAGGCTCAGCTCCCCCCCCCCCCGAAAAGGTGCGAGCCCTCATCATCATGATTATTTCTTGCTGCGAACACCCTGTAGATATGGAAATATAGTACCATACCTTTAGATAATACAGACACACATATATATATATATATATATATATATATATATATATATATATATATATATATATATATATATATATATATATATATATATATATATATATATATATATATATATATACACACACACACAAACACATAGAGGCAGCTCATCAGTAAGCACTGGTGAACTGCAGCATCCCATATCGATCTCATATGTATGCACAAAATTATGAATGTAAGAAATTAAGTATAGATTATCAATAATGCATAAAATATTGTCATTCTCTTGTTTTTGCAAATAAAAAAATGAAACATTATTAAGTGGTACTGCGGGTGCTCAGCAGTTCTAATGTTGCTAGCAGGGAGATGAAAATAAGGGTTATAAAACATATCCTGCTTATTTATACAAATGAAATTTCATTGCAAATCCTTATTTTTCTTGCATTAAAAATAGGTTTGTGTTAAGCTAGTGATGTATAGTTTTTTTACGTCATGGAAAGTAATTCTACATCGGAAAATACTCATTCTAAGCATTAAATCATAAATAACGTAAAAAAATCAGCAGAGCTGCTAAAAGCCAACGTTGTGAAGAAAAAACGGCATCGCTGAGTACTGCCCTCTGGAGCAGTG
Source organism: Macrobrachium nipponense (assembly GCF_015104395.2). Classification (NCBI taxonomy): domain Eukaryota; kingdom Metazoa; phylum Arthropoda; class Malacostraca; order Decapoda; family Palaemonidae; genus Macrobrachium; species Macrobrachium nipponense. Next base: position 51,559,086 of record NC_087214.1, read on the forward strand.
TCAGTCTAGCTGATGGAGGGAGAAGTGTGTTATGAAATTCGTCAAAGCTGAATCAATATGTACTATTAGTGATAGTTGATCAAATCAGTGAACGATATTTATGATATGTAATGTAATGCAGAATAGTCAATTCAGTGGCGAGTTGCAGTCAATGGGAAAGAAATGATAACCAACCCATCAATGTCAATGAGTAAAATTCAGAGAGCTTTCGGCAGCGGTTCTGCTGCTTTCCTCAGTGCGGGAGAGAGAGTGTGTGTGTGTGTGTGTCTGTTTTAGCTAAGTGCTCTTTAGTCCTTCTGTTTTATGTAGGCCTATGTTATTTTATTTTAGTGTCATACTCAGTTCTTTTTCGAGTTTTTATTGCTTTAATGATTTTATTATGCCTACGCTTAGTTTACAAGAAACATTCATATTTTTTTACATAACCTCATATTCTCATAATTTTTCTGTCTGTCCGTCCGTCAGTCTCTCCGCTGCCGGAAGCTGCTGTTTTGAATTTTAGTATCTCAATATATGTTGTTACTTTTTTCATTTTTGTTTACGGTTTCAGATTTGATGAGGGCAAATCCCCCATTAGTGATCAGTCTGGCCCAAGAAACAACAGACAATTAGTAAACTTAAAGAAGTGAAGTTTTCGCCTTTGTCTCTTCAAGAAAAATGTTTAATTAATTTAACAATATGTAAATATTGTTTGTGTTTATGCAGCTAAAATCAATCCATTTAAAAAAATTATGTATGGATGTAGCCACGAGCCAATATATATATATATATATATATATATATATATATATATATATATATATATATATATATATATATATATTCAGTTGTATTCCACATAGGAAAACGCTCCAAGAAGAGGTCCATTGGAGGACGAAACTGTGGGCATTTTCTGAGATTTACCTTTTTTCATTTTCCTATGTGGAATACAACTGAATTACTGTATCTTCGTGCCTAAGAAGATTACCAGTACTCTATATATATATATAGATATATATATATATATATATATATATATATATATATATATATATGAGATGATGATGATGTTAAGGGCTCGCACCTTTTCGGAGCTGAGCCTTCCAACATAATTTTGGAATTTTAAAGACGATCACAAGTAACACTGCGGGAGAACTTCAATCAATAGCCCTGTATATTTAATTTAATTTTCTGTATAGAAAATATTTATGTTAAATTCAGCCAGATTTTAACAGTAACCTTCGTTTTTGACACTTTCATCGAAGAACTCTAATTTTATTTAATTCCTATATAAAGAAACTCTAGTTTTGATTTAATTCTTATATAGACAGAAATCGACACCAAGAAAAAAAAAATTGTAAAAGCGAAGCATCGTCAGATATGAAACCAAAGACGTGTCCCCTGTGCCATTTAAGCGAGCTCTCACTTCTCTCTGGCTTCTTCTTTTTCTTCTTCTTCTTCCAAAGGAAGGAAATCATCTTCATTTCCTCAAAAACTCTACTACAGAAATTATATCCACCAGAAATGTTTGGAGGACGATTAGGCTCTCTGGAAATTGATAAATGAATATGTCTTCCCTAATGTACAGAGATAAGATTACTAACCTTATTATTTAATATAAAAGTATGAAAATGAACTACCTACTTCTTCAAATTGACCCGACGCCTCCAGGAACCTCTTTACAGGGAAGGAGTCACCTACCAATGAACAGACAATTCCGCTATTATATATTTCAACACTTTACGAAGTATATCGTTGAGATCGTTTTCATTTTTTATTTTCCATACAATAATAAGTGTGAAAAAGTATTTTACAATACGGAAATTGGAATGATTATCACAAGTAAAAAATAAAACTGCACAAATAAACCTTGTTCTATGCAGGTTTTTAAGTATTTCATCCGAATCATTATGAAATAACTATTAAAGATTGCTATTTCATGCAATACCTAATACGTGAGAGTGAACGGAGTTTGGCTTATCCATTTCTTTCAAGATCTTTGGTACAAGAAAAACAAAACGTTATTTCAAGTTAGCATATGAAAATATATTTAAATTATTAAGTAATTTACAACTTCCTTAAATTAATATAAATACATTTCGCTTGACCGAAGGGTGGTGGAGGTAAAATGCATTTGAAGTGAGCGGCTGAATTGGCAACCCTGGAACACACAATTTTGATGACACTGGTGTTGATGATGCACGATAACTTATAAATCTTACTGCTAATTTTGTTATTAATATTGTAATAAACGCCAAATTAGCAGAATATGCTAATATATTTGATGGAGAATTAAGACACACCAGAGAAGAAAATTGAAAATATTATTATTTATATATAAATAAATGGTTTAATGCGAGTCACATAGGCCTAGAATGATCGGAACTGGTATCCACATCTTTGTGAATGGATTTCTCTGTGCTTTGGGAATTACACTAAATTACACTCTAAAGCATTTATTGAACTTTTATTAGCTGATATTTTTCTACTAAATGAAATTTTTTATTGTTACGTTTCAACCTCTTGCTCACTATCAAAGTTATCTACCACCCATTACCGGTATTAATTAAAATATATGGAAAGGAATTCATTTTTGTTTTTCTGTTGTACTTCATTCTGGAGAGTAAACATTTTTTCTCTCAAAGGAATGGACTAATTCAGTCTTCAGCCATACGGTTTCAGAATTAGGCCATTCAATACCGAAATGATCAATTATATATTTGGCACAAGGGCTGCAAAAGAACACATCATTGGTTATAAAAATCGAATGCCAAACAAATACTTATAAACAAAATCATGCTGCATTTTATAGGATTCCTATCTCTGCCTTTCACAGACCAGGCAAGAACCATTAGGCCTATCCAAATATTTATTTTACATTTTGATTATGATTAACAAAATAGAGATATTAGTTTTGTTTTTAACGCTGTATACGCAAAACATATACGCCAACAATTTTGAAGGCTAAGATAAAACCCTCTTCAGACAAAAAAAAAAAAAAATGCTAGACCGAATTTCAAGAAAAAAATAATGCCACAATTATTAAAGAAGAAACACTACAGAACAATTATTATTTTAATTTCCTTTAACCAATGTTATTTAACTCGCCTGCCATAATATACATTAGGGCGTGACTCGGTTTTTTGTTTTAGAGTAAGCCATCTTGTGCAGGAAAAGGATCTTGCTCTTGGGCAACCTGTGACCAATGAACAGAAATTAGTCTGTCACCACAGTACATCAAGCACTTGCGCGGTCAGACGAATAGTTGCCAGATACCGCTTGCTGAATACTTCCATATATATGTATATATCTATTATCCGAAACATTACGGCAACTGATGCAATACTTTGTAACATGACATTTACAATTCTAAAATATCGGCACACGTATTTCAGTGACTTGATTAACACCAAAAATGGTAGGGACTGTCTCTGCCAACTGGAACGTTTCACACTTTACAGTTTTGTTCTGTCAGGTTGTTTCAGCTCTCACCTGTTGGCGTTTGGGTCTATTACAGTACAAGAAATATATTGCGGCCTCGAGGTTGCCTAGGCCTAAACCATCGAGGCCATAAGGCACGAAACCAAGTCGAGGAGTCAGTGAATGCGTGTCCAGGTCAAGATCTAGGCCGAGGTCAGAAGAATCCGGTCTCGTGGTCTCAAGACCACCTCCACGCAGCGTGGATACGAGTGTCTTGCATTTGATATTAAAAGTATGTTTGGTTGGTTTTCAGCTGCTTCCACGCGTTGACGTTGAAGAGAAAAGCAATAGAGGCCAGTTCACACCGGAGCGGATGCATGCTAAACACACCAAGCTATGGTAGCCATGCTTGAGGCAGTGATTCTTGATTGATAAGTGGGATAGGTCTGAGAATGGTAACGGAAGAGAGGGGGGTGGGTGTTGGCTAAAAACTGACTCCCATTTGATTTGATCCTTATGAGAGGGTAGGGGAAAAGGATAAAACAAAGATATAAACGGTATTTACTGATTCCACCAAATACAGATTGAAGATGAAAAAACGTAAAATCTCGATCTTTACCTCACAATGAGAATAATCACCACTTTTGATTATTAGAATAGGTGATTTTTTCCTCTCCCAAAAAACGGATATAAAATACTGAATAATATAAATGGTTAAGGATGAGAAAGAAGTTCTGAATCTAGTAGTAAGATTAAGCCTTATTTATGTTAGCAGGCACGGGCTCTTGCTCTGCAGCATTTAGTAAAATCTGGATCTAGGCTGCGCTGGATTATTAATTAACTTGACGTTTGTTGATTCCACCTCACAAGGAATGAAGGACAATAATTGTGGAAGGAACTGAGGCGGTTGTGTGTTTTCGTAGCCTTTCCTTGAGGATACTACAGCCTCCGCGTCTATTACTTCATCTGTATTTCGATATTTTTTATATTTCGTTTCGGGTTTTCATTCCAAAAATAGATTAATATGACGACTGGATTGTACGTAATCTGTAACCTCAGAATGAAAATACTGCCCACTTTTTATTAATTAAACGAGAATTTCCTAATAATCTATGTAACAAGTATATTTTCTATGCCTTGAACTTGATGGATTTTCATATTTAAAATTATTAAAAATTTATGAATATTTTTTTAAAAAATAATGAATAATATATAGAAAAAAATCATTAAAAAATATATTACTAGACTTTTCTTGTGGCTTCTCCTCCACCGAAGCGATCCATTTAACAAAAAAGGAAAACTTCCGAATGAAAGATTCTTCACAAAGCTCATGAATAAAATGTGGTCCTAATTCAACTTCCTTCATAGGGAGGACTCAAATAACTTCGAACTTTATTCACCAAAGCAAATCATTTGTGTAATGGCGAGAGCAGCCTTCGGGTCTGACCTAACAATTTCAGGGTTGCCGCGAAGTCTGCCCATCACCCAGAAACTAGCTCCGCACCGGGAGGTGTAGTGTTAATTGCCAAGCAATGTTCTTTGATACACTAACTAGACACGAAATAGTCACCCTGGTTATGCTATATTAACCGTATCTTTACCAGTATATGAGTTGGGTTTACTAATTAACCTTTTTTTAGAGTTAGATTTTCCCCCTTTCTGAAATTCAGTTGCTTCTTATCTTTGAAACATTACGTAACTTTAATGATAGTCAAATTTAGAATCGAACGAGATACGCGGACAGTGTTCAGGCTTGAAGCTGATTTATTACATATATAATATATCATATATATATATATATATATATATAATATATATATATATATATGTAAGACATAGGGTTTTGATTAATAATATATTGTTCGTGCAGTTCTCTGTAACCTGTGGAATGTGGAGGACAGGGCAGGAGTAACGACCTGAGGGTAGCTGATCAATGAGATTCTAGGGGATGGCGTCAGAGATAAAAAATGCTTAGTTTGTCGAGTCAATGTACGACAGTTTATGAACTCTTCCCAAAGTGCCTTTGTGAAACTAGATGCAGCTAGAACCGCGAGGCGTTGTCGAAGTGTGCATTCGTATGTGCGTGTTGCGCCACTTCTATTCATAATGCCAATTATGGGAAGACTTGCACAGACATTCGGGGAGGAAGGCGAAGCCATGATGGCAGATGCCAAAGTGTTTTTATTTATCAGTGAGTGATATTCCGGTTGGGAATGGGTAAGTGTTACCTTTACTTTAGCCAAAGGGGTGGCTTGTTTGATATCTTGTAAGATGTTCCATTTTATTAACTTTGTCTTTAAACTTGTGTGTGTACTTACCGGGATGTGTTCTGTATCTTTGGCAGACGGTTCTGGATTTCGGTGGACAGAGTTTCCCAGGGAAAGGTGTGAAACTTTGGGTGACTTGACAATGAGTTGTTTTAAGTGCTGTAAGACTGGATTACTTAGTTAATCGACTTAGTTATTATTGTAAATAAACGTTATGTTATGATGCAACTCTCTCATTTTTCATTACCTGTTAGAATGGAGAAAGAGGTGGAGAGAGAGAGAGAGAGAGAGGAGGAGAGAGAGAGAGATGTGGGGTGATTGCCGAGAGAGAGAGAGAGAGAGAGAGAGAGAGAGAGAGAGAGAGAGAGGCTGTGTATGTAAATGGAATTATGGGGTCTGCCTTCCGTTTCGTGTCCACGCTTACCGTATGAAATACATGGAGGTTTTCCCATGTTTATATATATATCTGAGAAAAAGTTATACCAAGTACTTGGGACTAGGAATGTATAGAAATAGCTTGAGACCATTGTTTCCAGAATTTTTGTAACTTTTTGAAGATGTTTTCATGTTCCTTATCGAGAAAACTACCAATTCTAACACTCACCTGACAGATATTTCTCTAAATTCAAACTCATTTCCTCACACCCTTATCTACTTGGCCTAATGGAAACCTTTGGTCTATCACACTCTCTTAAGACTCTTCAATGTCTATCATCAGACACTTCCATGATAATAACAGCCCTGTGCCTTTCTGTCTCAAATATTGCAATACTGTATTCTGAACAACATATGAATGCAGCTCTTGGACGAGACATCTGCTGTGGTATCTACGTAACTTCGAGATCCCACTGAACAGCTCATAGTCTGCCAACCACCACATGGCGGAGATATCAGGCAGCCAAGAAAAACCCCACCTCACAGCCATTATTCCTTAGCAAGGCCTCACTGAAAAGGTTTGTGAGGTGACATCCAGTAAACCCACCTGGGTACCTGCCATTGCAGCCCACAGCATATCCACCCGTGCGCTTTGCAGTGTTCCACCTGTCGACCCAGAAGCAGCTACATCACGTGACCCGGACCACACAATGGCCTAACAAGCATAGCATCGAATTCATTGCTTTCACCCTAAATATATCCAATTAGGTCTTACAGCACTGTAAATTTATCTCTTTAAAAACCATCAAGATTTCATTAAAACCTGTTGACACTTTTAGCTAATCCTCTGGTAAGCTGAACATTATACTGCACATTCAATATTATCGCTAACAGCAATATATGATTATTATCCCACTATCTTGAAACTCAACTGGCCTGGGAGGCTGAACCACCAGATCGGTGTTCTCGTCATTTTTTTTTTGTACCCAAGGATCTCTACCGCTGACATCAATGGACTTTACTTTAACATCAACAGAAACTGGCCATTGTAAGAAAGCATGTAAGGTTGCGATGCTTAAATGTTGAAAACCATACAATGATTATTTATAGAAGCTGTATTATTATTATTTATGGAAGCTCATCAAAGTTCCAAAACGATGGTAACCAATGAAGCAGCGTGCAGACCCCCCACCCCCAATTTTTAACTGAATTTTAGTGGTGCTTTGACAGGGATTTCTTTTTCATAGGAATCTCTTCATTATATGATAAAACGAAAAAAACTGCTAGATAATCCCCTAAATATACTTCTTTAAATTCCACCTAAAAAAATAAAAAATAAACTTTAGATGGAGCTTAGTCTAAACTCTAAAGCTACTGTCTTTCATTTAAAATCCGATTAAACGAACATATGAACAGAAAGGAGAAGGCCGCAACCCTTCCTCAAAATGCGCGAATGAAGGGTTTAAAAAGAAAATTATCAAGGTTCAAAAATAACAAAGGAACAAACTTACCCCCAAGACACCGCAAAATTTTGAAACCTCCTTATCACCAACAAAAAATAATAATAATAATAATAATAATAATGAAATGTTTTGTTTATAAAGAGCGAACAATAAGTAAAAATAAAATAAAAATTCAGACCTATAACAATAATGAAAATAAACAAAATATGCACTATCCGGACTACCTAGCTTTAACACATTTCCATTAAATATTCACATTTTCCATTGAAAATCTGGCCAAAAGAAGCGTTAGAGACTGAAAACACCAAATGCGAAAGAAATTAAAAACCACCGGTTGACACAATCCAAAATAACGTTATTTAACAAGGAGACATCATAAGCACGAAATTATCATTATCAGTAAAATATTTTGTTTGGAACTGCCACAAACTAGTTCTCAACAAACTACACGATTCTGAAAAATCACGGCAAAACAAAAACACATTGATAAAACAAGAGTAAAAATACAATATAAATAAAAAATAAAGGAACACTTACGCCGTCACTGGCAAAGTTCTTGAATCGTCAAATTTAGCAGTGACTTTCTCCAAGACTTTCTAGGCTTTATTCCACGACACCCAGTGGAGCCCAATTCATTTAGGCACATTTATATATATATATATATATATATATATATATATATATATATATATATATATATATATATATATATATAATATATATATATATATAACACTCACATGGACCTCCCTTC
>NC_087214.1:51567843-51572843 GCF_015104395.2 Macrobrachium nipponense
AGACAAGCGCAAAACGCTGGATTCCTGGAAGATGCTGAAATGAAAAACAGACAGGACAGCTTATCCTTGCACTGTGTGGTCAATGACGCCTCAAAGATCACGAGTTTTGGGCATGAAGTTTGCATACCTCTTGTGTGTGTGTTCGTAACGAACAGAAATGACATATAGTCGGAAGAACAATTGTTAAGGTTGGAACTCACTGATTGTGTTTGACAGGTTTTGGTACACACCTGGAAGAGGTGTTGCAGGTCCATCGGACAGGTAACGTAAGAGAGAACTTTGGAAAAGTTAACCTTTGAAGTGACAATTATTTGTGTCTGGAGAAAGAAAAGTGAGGTGCGGTACACATTCTTTTTGTATTAAAGTTATCACCGTAATTATGGTCTCTTTATTTCAGATGGATTCGAAGTCACCATATAGAAAAAATGGATTTCTCTAGACTTGTATTGACTTATTGAAAGATTATGATTAGTCGGACAGAATGAGATAAGAGGGGGTACTTAATTAAATATGATTTTGAGAGAATATGATAGTTTACGTTAATTTTATTCCATTTTAATGTTAGCTAATTTTGGGAAATAAAAATTATATTTTTTGTAATTACAGGAGTTTATTTTTGCCTAGCTTGGACTTTCAGCCAGCTCCAGAGAGGATATGCAATGGAATAAGGGCAGGTTAAGTTCCGCCAGTTAGATGTTTGTTTCATTTTTTGTCTAAACAAGTGTCATTTGACCTCGATAGGGAATTTCCCTGTTAGATATATATATATATATATATATATATATATATATATATATATATATATTTATATATACTATATATATATATATATATATATATATATATATATATATATATATATATATATATATATATTTAATTTGCCCTTTCTTGGAAAATACGCTGCAGCGCCCATGCACCCAACTCGAATAGTTAGCGACCCAGAGAGTATTACCAAAAGCTTTAGTCCTCTGAAAGGCCCTGTTTGCCCATCTTTCGCGAAAGAGGAAATCAACACCTATCTCATGGCTTTTCCAGAGGCCACAGCATGGGATGTTCGACTTGTTTTATCAAGAAATGGCGAATGGCGCAAAGCACCGGGACCAGATAACATCACATTGGACCTAATAAACAGATACTGATGAGCCAATCCAAGTCAAACTGGCACGACTATTCGATGAACGTCTGAAGAAAAGCAAAATGCCAGAAGAGTGGAATAAAGCCATCCTCATTCTACCGTACAAAAAAAAAAAAAAAGGGCGACCCCGGGACATGAGCATCCAACGACCAATCAGCCTCCTTAATGTTATTTATAAGATCTTCACCAGAGTTATCACTAATCGAATTGCAAGTAAGCTTGATGGAAATCATCCAAGGGAACCAGCAGGCTTTAGAAGAGGCTACTCGATAATTGCACATCTACAAACAGTAAACCAGATCATTGAGAAAACAACGAGTATAAAATCCCACTAGTGGTCGCACTTGTAGATTCACCAAAGCGTTTGACTCAGTCGAAACTGAGGTGGTCATGTCAGCGGTGGAAGAACACGGAGTTGACTCAGTCTACTCAATGTCCTCCCATCACATCTGTGACCATGCACCATCATTTATTCGCCTCCACAAGGACTCAGAACCATTCCAACTCAAGAGAGGAGTCAGACTAGGTGACACAGCTCACCAAACTGTTTACTCCATGCCTGGAGAGAGATTCCCGACAACTCAACTGCAAGAAAAAGGGATAAGATAGATGGAGAATACATAAGTCACCAATGATTTGCTGATGACCTCATTATCGTTGCCCCCACCAAAGAAGAGCTTCAACAAATGCTCACCGAGCTCAATGCAGTAAACAAATCAGTAGGCCTCCACATGAACTTCCGTAAGATCAAAGTCGTGAGCAACAAATACACTGAAAATGCAGATGACATACTTGAAACTGAAAATCAACAAATTGAGGAAGTGGACCACTACATCTACCTTGGATAACGAAAATCTCTACATGACGCCTCCAAAGAGAGCGAAATAAAAAGAAGAATAACCCTCGGTTTGGTGGGCGTTTGGAAGAGCCAGGACAGCGTTAAAAAATAAGAAGATTCCCATCATCTTCTAAAGGAAAGTTTATGATCTGTGTATCCTCCCCACTGTCATCTATGGGGCAGAAACTTGGAATCTAACAAAAAAAACTTTCCTTTAAATTACGAACAATGCAGCAATCTAACAAAAAAACTTCCCCTTAAATTACAAACAATGCAGAGGGCACATGAGAGAATTATGCTGGATCTAACTTTGAAGGATAGAAAAACAGCTAAATGGATACGTCAAAAAACTAAAGTAAAGGACATCCTTGAAACCATCAGTAAGTTCAAGTGGAACTGGGTGGGGCACATTGCCAGGATGACAGATAACAGATGGACATCAGGATACAAAAGAAACCGAGGAAGACAAACAACCCGATGGCGAAATGACTTAGACCAACATGAACGACAGTGGCACAGAGCAGCGCAGGATAGAAATCTGTGGAGGAACCTTGGGAAGGCCTACATCCAACGAAGGACTTTTGAAGGCTGAATTGATGATGATGATGATGATAAGTGTGTGTGTTCATAAATGTGCATGAATTTCAGAACATCCCGCCATTTGCGGATTAATGTCATGATACCTAATCATGTAAGTATTAATTGTCGTATTTTCTGTTAATATATCCCTATCGCTTTTTCCCTTCTGAAATAGTACTATTACATGCTGAATGAGAAATGTAGGATACTGAAAAATAGTGATGGCTAAAAGAATGGAAGACGAGACTACCGTACTGTAATAGAAAGTTCGAGAAGAAAGTGGAGAGTGGAAAATCAACCACCACCTGTGAAGGTCACGATAGGAATGAGTTTCTCGCCTATTTCTTTGGCACGCTTGTTACAGTTAGAGCGTGTTACTTATATGGGTGTGTGCAGTTACATGCAAGATTCTTATGAAGGCTCTCGGGAAGATTTTATTCCTTGTTCCTTTGGGTTCAGGTCATTATCGTGAATGGAAATCGAACTGCGTCCTGTCTTCACTTAACATTTTTCCTTCACCTTAATCAGATTCAAGGTCAGTTGAGACATATGATTTTAGTATGGAAACATGACGACGATCATACAGAGAGTCTCTCGTGAGAGGGTATCGTCTTTTACTTCACGTTTCTCGTGTCATGCTGTTCTTCACGTCATTTTTCTCTCCTGTAAATGAATAACCTTTCAACAGTCAAGCTCCGAACTATTTCAGAAACATTTTGAATGTGAAAATGAAAAGCTGAGGCAACCATAAATTCCGCTGTAGAACCTGTCTTCTGTGTTGGTAGTACCTAAGAAGAGTTCGCCAACATCAATCATTGTCGATACAAAAATACAAGACATCGTATCACGAGAAAGTGTCATTTATAATTCGGTTAATTGTTGACTTTCTTAACAGCAGCAAAATATATTTGTTTTCTGGATGAACCTTCTGGTTGCTGTAACGAATATTTGGAGATTAAACGGCGCATTCGTTGAACGGACCCATTTCATTATACAAATTCTACTGAACAAACAAAAATAAATAAATAAATTTAATGTAAAAGCTGTTCTTATAGGCTCTCTAAAATGAAGTAATATTAATATCTTTTTATTTTTTTATTGGGAAAAACTCTCTATCGCGAGAGTATATATAATGTTCTTATAGGTCCACAATACTAAGAAATGTTGCGAGTTCGTGTATAATTTAAAAACCCTTTACAAAGTTTTACAAAGATGAACCCAGGGAAGCGTTCAAAAGCTTTTGTAAAGGGTTATCAAATTATACACGAACATTTCTTATTATTGTGGACCTCTCAGAACATTAATATCTTTCTTGGGGACTCTTGAACGTACACAAATCAGTATATTTTCAATATTTACGACTTCTTTTGAATTCTGCCTTTCTGCACGCTATTGATTGCCAACCCCGTTTCCCGTAATTTAGTGTTGAAAATGACACGCGAGCAGTGCCAGAACTTACCAATAATGACTTAATATAGATTTTCTGCAAATTAAGTAATGAACAAAAATTTTAAACGAGTTTTGACATGAAAGAGAGAATTAGGTGTATCATGACGATATCTTTCTATCCGTTCTGTCTACATGGACCCAGGAAAAACTTACAACAGAATAGAATAAAAGGCAATGTGGAGGAGGTTGAAGACTCATAGGCAATGTTGTCAATTTGTTCGGAGCCACTGAACATTATTATTATTATTAAAAAACGAAGCTTGTGTTGGAATTTTTTGAGGGAAGAAGAAGGGTGGCTGTTTGGTACAGACGCGTGGTTGAGATAAGGGTGTATATGTATACTTTTTACTGTTGTGTGTGTGTGTGTGTGTGTGTGAGATACAGCATGGCGGACTGGTCTAAAAATTGTGGTGACCAGGCTGACACAAGGGGGGCGGGGAGGCCACTCCAACCCTCAGTGACAAATACATAAATTTGATAAGGCACACGTGGAAACACAAAAGACAAATAATTCGAACATTTATTTCTCACTAATAAGTGTAAATCAGTAATGAAAATTTTCCATGGTCTTATGCGTAAAAAGTTAGTATACTTAGTTTTACCAGACCACTGAGCTGATTAACAGCTCTCCTAGGGCTGGTCCGAAGGATTAGATATTTTTACGTGGCTAGGAACCAATTGGTTACATAGCAACGGGACCTATAGTTTATTGTGGAATCCGAACCACTTTATATCGAGAAATGATTCAGCGTTGGCAGAGCCGAGAATCAAACTTGGGACCACCGGATTGGTAGGCGAGGCTCTTATGTGAAGGGGTCCACTTGCCATCGGGGAAGCTGGCAACCTGGCCGCCAGTCCGCCACTGGATGCATGGAAGGGATAGGTAGTGTGAGTATAAGTCTGGAAAAGGACATCATGGAATTACGCCAAAAATTAAATGGGAATGGATGTTGATGTTTACAGAGCCGCAGAGTAACAACCTATTTTTTACGTTTA
>NC_087214.1:51577843-51602843 GCF_015104395.2 Macrobrachium nipponense
TAGTGAAATATTTGAAAATACTGACATTAATTACGGGAGGCTATATAAAGGCCAAGAGAAGAAAAGAATATATTTATGATCCCATACTTATGATAAATGAGTGAAAGCGTATACAGTGATACTTTCAGTCCCTCTATAATATTATTTGCATCATTATGAATCAAATTTTATACGAATTAATACTGCGAACCAAGTATATCTACCCTCTAGTATGGCATTAGGTACCGCTTTCAGAATTTCAGATATCTACATAATTTGTTTTCAGTTTCAACTGAGGCTTTTTATCACGTTGGGAAATGTCAGATCCAAATAATGATTGTGACACCTGAAATTTTTACCTACAAAGAATCACTGTACATCATTGCAGGGAATGACAGCAGCACCACAGCGCTCCCTCCATCTTCGTAGTGATCGATCTCAAAAGTTAAAGCTAAAACTATATAATTACATATGTAATAATTAAATATTTATTAGATATATTGCGTCATTCTATGTAGAAACATGTTGTTGTGTTAATGTGATGACTCCTGTATTTCAGTAGGATCTTGCAGCATTTCTAAATAACAAGTTCGTGAATAGCTGACATTGCCTTGAAGTTTGCTTTGTATCACATCTTCATTTTGAATACACCTGGATCATCAGTTTAAAAGGTAACGCCAACCGATGCCCCATTGGCAAAATACATGTTGACGTTCTCATGATATTGTGTGCCTACGTCACAGACCTAGATCTGTATACTCGCTGTGTTTTGTGTAACATTGTGCAATATGTCACTCGACGAATGTTCTCGCAACAGAATTGTATATCAGACTTCTATCACACCTCTCCGCTGGAAGAGCTATTCAAATCTTCCTGTCGTTATCATTGTAATGTAAACTTTTTAAATATAACTTGTTATTTCACTAAGTGTTTTACCGACTTCAAACCTACCAACAAGAAATAACGATAGATGGGGACTTAGAAGAAATATCATCACAGACATGATACTTGTCTAAGATGTGATGTATACAAACCGGTACTTCCGAATATTATCGCAGGTCAGAAAATAACCAACGGGATGCCTTGTCAGTCAAACAATTGCAAGGCGACACCCTAATACATATACAAAGAAATCACAAAATCGAGCAGACGCCATTTGTTTATCAGCTGAAGCCACTGGGAGAGTTCAAAATGAAAAGACAGGGTGCCAGTGCTTTCGCGTATTTAACCCATCTTCGGGGCACTAAGTAATACAGAGCACAAAACGAGTGAGCGAGAAAGCTCTCACAAAAAACAAAGTGAAGAAAAAAAAAAGGTTGACAATAAGACCATTACAAATAGAAACAATGCCCGTCCACACCACTTAACTACACAACACCCCAACAAGTCACAAAAGACGGAAAGCAGTTGAATCATGACCCCATAACTCAGAAATGCAAAAGATGACTACTTGTCGACCAGTTTATAAAACAGCTGAATTCACATTATGAATAGTAACAATAATAACGGTAATATCAATATACGTAAAAATACATCACCAATAATAGACACAACGACTAGTAATACTAAAATAACTGAATGAACAGCAATATCAGTAAGAAATACATTAAATGGAAAATGCCATTTCATTTACTTCTTATTGATATCACTGTCCATCAAAATAACTTTTACTCGCGTAACCGTATGTCTTTTTTTATTCACCTCGAATGAGATGAAAATAAAAATCATAACTGAGGAGGCCTTCGTCCGTTTGTGTTTGATCTGCGCAGACTGATTTTTAAAGAGGTCGTCCTCCGTTGCTTTTGCTCTTCTTATATTATCGATATAAATCTTCGCATCTTCGTCACAGAAGACGACGATATCAGAAACATTAACGGAATGAAACAGACCTTCGTCATCTCGCTCGATTGAAAGAAGTCGCCATTACCCTGACACTTCCAAGGATCAGGCTGATGCCCCCAGTCCTCTCCAACCTCCACTCTTATGACCCACTTAAGTCGACTGACCACCTATTATTCATTCATTCCCTTCCGACATGGACAGTCATAATTGGGATAGAAGAAATGAAGGAAGAAATCCTTCCTTTGGCAGAAGGAGATGGAGGAGCACCGGAAGGAATCAGAGCTCGCTTACCTGGCACATGGGACACGGCCTGGGATTCATATCAGATGAAGCTTCGCTTATTGTTACCGACTTTGTTTTTTCTCTTTTTTACCATTTCATTTGTTAAACGATTTTTGTCTTTATTAATATTGAATCAAAATCACAATTTCTTCGATAAAAGTGCAAAAACGAAGACTATTGTTGAAGTATGGCTGAATTTAACATAAATATTTTCTATACAGAAAATAAATCAAATGATACGTGACTACTGATTGGAGTGCTCCCACACCCACAGTGCTACTGGTTGTTGTTGGCCATTTAACATATTATATTTGGAAGACTCAGCTCCGAAAAGGTGCGAGCCCTCATCATCATGATTATTTCTTGCTGCGAACACCCTGCAGATATGGAAATATAGTACCATACCTTTAGATAATACACATACACACAAATATATATATATATATATATATATATATATATATATATATATATATATATATATATATATATATATATATATATATACACACAAACACTAGAGGCAGCTCATCAGTAAGCACTGTGGACTGCAGCCTCCCATATCGATCTCATATGTATGCAAATTTATGAATGTAAGAAATTAAGTATAGATTATCAATAATGCATAAAATATTGTCATTCTCTTGTTTTTGCAAATAAAAAAATGAAATGAAACATTATTAAGTGGTACTGCGGGTGCTCAGCAGTTCTAATGTTGCTAGCAGGGAGATGAAAATAAGGTTATAAAACATATCCTGCTTATTTATACAAATTGAATTTCATTGGGGAAAATCCTTTTAGTTTTTTCTTCATCAAAAATAGTTTGTGTTAAGCTAGTGATGTATAGTTTTTTTACGTCATGGAAAGTAATTCTACATCGGAAAATACTCATTCTAAGCATTAAATCATAAATAACGTAAAAAAATCAGCAGAGCTGCTCAAAGCCAACGTTGTGAAGAAAAAACGGCATCGCTGAGTACTGCCCTCTGGAGCAGTGTCAGTCTAGCTGATGGAGGGAGAAGGTGAGTTTTGAAATTCGTCAAAGCTAAATCAATATGTACTATTAGTGATAGTGATCAAATCAGTGACGATATTGATGATATGCAATGTAATGCAGAATAGTCAATTCAGTGGCGAGTTGCAGTGAATGGGAAAGAAATGATAACCACATTAATGTCAATAAGTAAAATTCAGAATAGCTTTCGGCAGTGGTTCTGCTGCCTTCCTCAGCGGGAGAGAGAGAGTGTGTGTGTGTGTGTGTCTGTTTTAGCTAGGTGCTCTTTAGTCCTTCTGTTTTATGTAGGCCTATGTTATTTTATTTTAGTGTCATACTCAGTTCTTTTTCGAGTTTTTATTGCTTTAATGATTTTTATTATGCTACGCTTAGTTACATAAACATCATATTTTTATATAACCTCATATTCTCATAATTTTCTGTCTGTCCGTCCGTCAGTCTCTCCGCTGCCGGAAGCTGCTGTTTTGAATTTTAGTATCTCAATATATGTTGTTACTTTTTTCCTTTTTGTTTACGGTTTCAGATTTGATGAGGGCAATCCCCCATTAGTGATCAGTCTGGCCCAAGAACAACAGACAATTAGTATACTTAAAGAAGTGAAGTTTTCGCCTTTGTCTCTTCAAGAAAAATTTTTAATTAATTCATATATGTAAATATTGTTTGTGTTTATGCAGCTAAAATCAATCCATTTAAAAAAAATTATGTATGGATGTTAGCCACGAGCCACCATATATATATAAAATATATATATATATATATAATATATATATATATATATATATATATGAGATGATGATGATGTTTAAGGGCTCGCACCTTTTTTTCGGTAGCTGAGCCTTCCAAACATAATTTTAGAATATTAAAGACGATCACAAGTAACACTGGGGGAGAACTTCAATCAGTAGCCCTGTATATTTAATTTAATTTTCTGTATAGAAAATATTTATGTTAAATTCAGCCAGATTTTAACAGTAACCTTCGTTTTTGACACTTTCATCGAAGAACTCATAAGTTTTCATTTAATTCCTATATAAAGAACTCTAGTTTTGATTTAATTCTTATATAGACAGAAATCGACACCAAGAAAAAAAAAATTGTAAAAGCGAAGCATCGTCAGATATGAAACCCAAGACGTGTCCCCTGTGCCATTTAAGCGAGCTCTCACTTCTCTCTGGCTTCTTCTTCTTCTTCTTCTTCTTCTTCTTCTTCTTCTTCTTCTTCCAAAGGAAGGAAATCATCTTCATTTCCTCAAAAACTCTACTACAGAAATTATATTCCACCACCAGAAAATGTTTGGAGGACGATTAGGCTCTCTGGAAATTGATAAATGAATATGTCTTCCCTAATGTACAGAGATAAGATTACTAACCTTATTATTTAATATAAAAGTATGAAAATGAACTACCTACTTCTTCAAATTGACCCGACGCCTCCAGGAACCTCTTTACAGGGAAGGAGTCACCTACCAATGAACAGACAATTCCGCTATTATATATTTCAACACTTACGAAGTATATCGTTGAGATCGTTTTCATTTTTTATTTTCCATACAATAATAAGTGTGAAAAAGTATTTTACAATATGGAAATTGGAATGATTATCACAAGTAAAAAATAAAACTGCACAAATAAACCTTGTTCTATGCAGGTTTTTAAGTATTTCATCCGAATCATTATGAAATAACTATTAAAGATTGCTATTTCATGCAAATACCTAATACGTGAGTGAACGGAGTTTGGCTTATCCATTTCTTTCAAGATCTTTGGTAAAAAAAAAAAAAAACGTTATTTCAAGTTAGCATATGAAATATAAAATTAAATTATTAAGTAATTTACAACTTCCTTAAATTAATATAAATACATTTCGCTTGACCGAAGGTTGGTGGAGGTAAAATGCATTTAAAGTGAGCGGCTGGATTGGCACCCATGGAACACACTATTTTGATGTTGAGGCGGTTGGTGTTGATGATGCACGATAACTTATAAATCTTACTGCTAATTTTGTTGTTAATATTGTAATAAACGCCAAATTAGCAGAATATGTTAATATATTTGACGGAGAATTAAGACACACCAGAGAAGAAAATTGAAAATATTGTTTTTTATATATAAATAAATGGTTTAATGCGAGTCACATAGGCCTAGAATGATCGGAACTGGTATCCACATCTTTGTGAATGGATTTCTCTGTGCTTTGGGAGTTACACTAAATTACACTCTAAAGCATTTATTGAACTTTTATTAGCTGATATTTTTCTACTGAATGAAATTTTTTATTGTTACGTTTCAACCTCTTGCTCACTATCAAAGTTATCTACCACCCATTACCGGTATTAAACCCATTTTGTACTAGCGTGACATATATGTTACGTAGAACATATGTTTCAGTTAACTTACACCACACGTTTACATGTTGAAACTTGTTTCATGATAGGTCCTGTGTGTGAGAGCTAATACATGTATCTACTTGCATACAAGTTTTTACAGGAATAGAAGTTCATTCAAGGGAGTGACACCGTTCTGTGCAGAAATGCTGTTTTTGCTCCGGTGTGAAAATGAGTTCAGGCAAAAGTGAGATTATTTTGCCATTTTCATTAGATATATTGTATGTTTTTTGATAAAATACTTGAAATATGGCTATAGAGAAATGTCTGTGCTAATAATGAATATCTAAGATTTATAATATTGGCAGCAGTGCATTTTATATTTTCTGTGACATATATGTTACGCTAGGATGATACAGTGGGACATTTATGCCTTTTTCTATTTTACTGTATGTAAACTGATAGTAATATTTTTCTAGTGATATAAAACATTCTATGGCTTCATTTTCTTTCTTTTACTTTAATTTACTACACTTTTAGTTATTTTTAAAGCTCATTATAGTTACTTTGTTAAATTTAATCCAGAGATAACACGTTTTTATTTATTTATTTTTTTATTTCAGGTCTCTGACTGTCAATGAAATACTAGCAGAGTTAGAGAAGATATTGCTGCAGATGTTTTTTATTGAGCCTGCTGATGATGGTCTGACTGACGAAGATTCTGCTGATGAAGATCAAGGTGTCTAATTGATAATCTCTCTGGTAAACAATTAGATGCTGCAGGTGAAGCAGCTCTTCAAATGGAGTTCGGCTTGGAAATTTAGGAGAGGACTTGGAGAACTATGATGACTCTAGTTATTGCTTCAAAACTCCAAAGTGGACTAGAAAGGCAACATTTTCTTCACCAAAACCAATTTTTCCTGAGGCGAATTACAGTCAATACCGGAACTTATCACCATGTGAATTATTCGAATTGTTTTTTGATGAGGAAGTCTTCAGATTGATAATAGAACAGTCAGCTCTTTATGCTCGTTACAAGGGAGAAATTTCCTTCTCAACAAATGAAAAAGAACTAAAGGTTTTCCTTGGCATATTACTTTTATCTGGCATTGTTCCAGTTCCATCACGGAGACTTTACTGGAAGAATTCTCCAGTGACTAGAAATGAGGCAGTGTATTCTGCAATGAGAAGGAACAGATTTGATAAAATAATGCAGTTCATACATTTAGCAGATAATACTAATCTTGATGATTCAGATAAATATGCTAAACTCCGTCCCCTGATAAGGCTACTTTCCACTCGATTTTTGTCTCATTTTCAACCAGAGCAGCATCTATCTCATGACGAGGCAATGGTTGAATATTTTGGCCGCCATGGATGCAAGCAGTGTATTCGAAACAAACCAATACGCTTTGGTTATAAAGTTTGGTGCCTGAATACTGATGCAGGCTATTTAGTAAGCTTTGACTTATACCAAGGTAAAACATATGAAGGTAATTCATATGAGGAGAAAGCGTTTGGCAAATGTGGAGCCACTGTTCTGAAAAATATAGTCATTGCCAGATGATAAAATACAACTCCCATACAGCTATTACTTTGATAACCTTTTTACCTCTTTTCCTCTTCTCCAACACCTGAGTGAGCAAAACTATACTGCTACGGGAACAATAAGAGACAATAGGCTGAAAAAAATGCCCCTTTGAAAAAGCAGTTTCTGAGATGAAAAAAGAAAAAACAAAAAAGGGGAACATCAGACTTCATCATAGATAAGGCAAATAACATTTCATTATGCAGATGGATGGATAATTCGGTTGTCACCCATGCATCAACTGTCATGGGAAGGGAACCCCTTAGTAAGGTGAAAAGATACTCTCAAAAAGAGAAAAAAAATATTGAAGTTGACTGCCCATTAGTTATTCGAGAATACAATAACCACATGGGTGGAACTGACCGTCAAGACCAGAATGTGAATAATTATAGAGTATCTATTAGGGGTAAGAAGTGGTGGTGGTGTATTTTTTATTTTTACCTGGTTATTAGATGTATCAGTGCAAAATGCTTGGATTCTTCATAACAAGTTCAGGTGGATGTTTACCTCAGCTAGATTTCAAAGAACAGATTGCTGAAAGCTATCTGAAGAGATATGGATCCCTCCTAAAGGGCCTGGGAGACCTTCCCAGGGGGAAACAGGTTTGTAAGAGAGTTTCTTGATGACATGCGTTTTGATGGAATAGAACACTACCTGATAGAGACCCCAAACAAGAAAAGACGTAGATGTGCTGGAAATCTGTGTAGCAAATCTCCTTCCAGTCAGTGTAATAAGTGTGATGTATGGTCTTGGTTTGTCTTGCAATTTAGCATTTCACACAAAATAGACTTCAATGGGCGGTTGCGTCCACATGGATGTATCAGTTTGCAATGAAAAGTTTTGATTATTTTATGTTAGCATTTTGAACTGGCAATTTAATCTTTGTTTTGATTCTAAGTGCAAGATTTAATACAATGACTATTTCTTTTCGGCTTGTTTTTTTTATTGTAATTTTCAAATTCCATTCATTTGGTGGTTGTGACTACGGTAGTTCATGTATGAAAACAGTAGACTTCTTTTGTATTTAGTTATGTCACTTATATAACAGCAAACAAAAAACCTTTCAAAATAGAACAGAATTTTTCATATTTCCCCCAAATGTACTCGTTACTGCCTAGCGTGACATATATGTCACACTCCATTATTCATTGTACAATGAATGCAGCTGAAAAAAATATGTATTCCACTGATTTTGGATCCTTATGAACTAGATTTAGTGTAAAAATTTGAAATCCAAAGAAAAAAAAAATTTAAGGAAGAAATGGGTTAATAATATATGGAAATTCATTTTTGTTTTTCTGTTGTACTTCATTCTGGAGAGTAAACATTTTTCTCTCAAGGAATGACTAATTCAGTCTTCAGCCATACGGTTTCAGAATTAGGCCATTCAATACTGAAATGATCAATTATATATTTGGCACAAGGGCTGCAAAAGAACACATCATTGGTTATAAAAATCGAATGCCAAACAAATACTTATAAACAAAATTATGGTGCATTTTATAGGATTCCTATCTCTGCCTTTCACAGACCAGGCAAGAACCATTAAGCCTATCCAAATATCTATTTTACATTTTGATTATGATTAACAAAATAGAGATATTAGTTTTGTTTTTAACGCTGTATACGCAAAAAGGCTAAGATAAAACCCTCTTCAGACAAAAAAAAAAAAAAAAAAAAAAAAAAAAAAAAAAAAAAAATTGATAGGCCAAATTTCAAGAAAAAGTAATGCCACAATTATTAAAGAAGAAACACTAAAGAACAATTATTATTCTAATTTCCTTTAGCCAATGTTATTTAACTCGCCTGCCATAATATACATTATGGCGTGACTCGGTTTTTTGTTTTACAGTAAGCCATCGTGTGCAGGAAAAGGATCTTGCTCTTGGGCAAAATGTGACCAATGAACAGAAATTAGTCTGTCAACATAGTACATCAAGCACTTGCGCGGTCAGACGAAAAGTTGCCAGATACCGCTTGCTGAATACTTCCATATATATGTATCTATTATCCGAAACATTACGGCAACAAATGCAATACTTTGCAACATGACATTTACAATTCTAAAATATCGGCACACATATTTTAGTGACTTGATTAACACCAAAAATGGTAGGAACTGTCTCTGCCAACTGGAACGTTTCACACTTTACAGTTTTGTTCTGTCAGGTTGTTTCAGCTTTCACCCGTTGGCGTTTGGGCTCTATTAAAATACATGAAATGTATTGCGCCCTCGAGGTTGCCTAGGCCTAAACCATCGAGGCCATAAGGAACGAGACCCAAGTCTAGGAGTCAGCGAATGCGTTTGATATTAAAAGTATGTTTGGTTGGTTTTCAGCTGCTTCCACGCGTTGACGATGAAGAGAAAAGCAATAGAGGGCAGTTCACACCGGATGCGATGCTAAACACGCCAAGCTATGGTAGCCATGCTTGAGCACGTGATTCTTGATTTGATAGGGGGGTAGGGGCTGGCGAATAGGTAACGGAAGAGAGAGGGGGGGGGGGGTGGGTGTTGGCTAAATGGACTCCCATTTGATTTGATCCTTATGAGAGGGTAGGGAAAAGGATAATACAAAGATATAAACGGTATTTACTGATTCCACCAAATACAGATTGAAGATGAAAAAACGTGAAATCTCGATCTTTACTTCACAATGAGAATAATCACCACTTTTGATTATTAGAATAAGATGTTTTCTCTCCCCAAAAAACGGATATAAAATACTGAATAATATAAATGGTTAAGGATGAGAAAAGAAGTTCTGAATCTAGTAGTAAGATTAAGCCTTATTTATGCAGGCACGGGCTCTTGCTCTTGATGTGTTTTCGTAGCCTTTCCCTCGAGGATACTACAGCCTCCGCGTTTATTACTTCATCTGTATTTCGATATTTTTTATATTTTGGATTTTCATTCCAAAAATAGATTAATATGAAGAGAAGACTCAATGTTGATAATCTGTAACCTCAGAATGAAAATACTGCCCACTTTTTATTAATTAACAAGTATATTTTCTATGCTGAACTGATGGATTTTCTTATTGAAATTATTAAAAATTATGAATATTTTTAAAATAATGATTAAATATATAGAAAAAATCCTGTAAAAATATATTATTAGACTTTTCTTGTGGCTTCTCCTCCCACCGAAGCGATCCATTTAACAAAGAAAAACTTCCGGATGAAAGATTCTTCTCAAAGCTCATGAATAAAATGTGCCCTAATTCAACTTCTTCATCTGGGAGGACTCAAAATAACTTCGAACTTTATTCATCAAAGCAAATCATTTGTGTAATGGCGAGAGCAGCCTTCGGGTCTGTCCTACAATTTTTTTCTCTCTCTCGTCATCAGGGTTGCCGCGAAGTCCGCCCATCACTGAGAAACTAGCTCAGCACCGGTAGATGTAGTGTTTAATTACCAAGCAATGTTGTTTTTGATACACTAACTAGACGAAATGGTCACCCTGGTTATGCTATATTAACCGTATCTTTACCAGTATATGAGTTGGGTTTACTAATTAACCTTTTTTAGAGTTAGATTTTCCCCCTTTCCGAAATTCAGTTGCTTCTTATCTTTTGAAACATTACGTAACTTTAATGATAGTCAAATTTAGAATCGAATGAGATACGTGGACAGTGTTCAGTCTTGAAGCTGATTTATTACATTCGATATATATATATATATATATATTATATATATATATATATATATATATATATATATATCTGAGAAAAAGTTATACCAAGTACTTGGGACTAGGAATGTATAGAAATAGCTTGAGACCATTGTTTCCAGAATATTTTGTAACTTTTTGAAGATGTTTTCATGTTCCTTATCGAGAAAACTACCAATTCTAACACTCACCTGACAGATATTTCTCTAAATTCAAACTCATCTCCTCACACCCTTATCTACTTGGCCTAATGGAAACCTTTGGTCTATCACACTCTCTTAAGACTCTTCAACTGTCTATCACTCAGACACTCCCATGACGATAACAGTCCTCTGCCTTTCTGCCTCAAATATTGCAATACTGTATTCTGAACACATATGAATGCAGCCTTTGGATGAGACATCTTCTGTGGTGTCTACGTAACTTCGAGATCCCACTGAACAGCTCAAAGTCTGCCAACCACCACATGGCAGAGATATCAGACAGCCGAAGGAAACCCACCTCACAGCCATTATTCCCTAGCAAGGCCTCACTGAAAAGGTTGTGAGTGACATCCAGTAACCCACCTGGGTACCTGCCATTGCAGCCCACAGCACCTACCCACCCGTGCGCTTTGCAGTGTTCACCTGTTCGACCCAGAAGCAGCTACATCACGTGACCCGGACCACACAATGGCCTAACAAGCATAGCATCGAATTCATTGCTTTCACCCTAACTATATTCAATTAGGTCTTACAGCACTGTAAATTATCTCTTAAAAACCATCAAGATTTCATTAAAACCTGTTGACACTTTTAGTTAATCCTCTGTAAGCTGAACATTATACTGCACATTCAATATTATCGCTAACAGCAATATATGATTGTTATCCCAACTATCTTGAAACTCAACTGGCCTGGGAGGCTGAACCACCAGATCGGTGTTCTCGTCATTTTTGTACCCAAGAATCTCTACCGCTGACATCAATAGAGTTTACTTTTAACATCAACAGAACTGGCCATTGTAAGAAAGCATATAAGGTTGCGATGCTTCAATGCTGAAAACCATACAATGATTATTTATAGAAGCTGTATTATTATTATTTAGGGAAGCTCATCAAAGTTCCAAAACTATGGTAACCAATGAAGTCTGCAGACCCCCAATTTTTAACTGAATTTTAGCGGTGCTTTGACAGGGATTTCTTTTTCATAGGAATCTCTTCATTATATAATAAAACGAAAAAAAACTGCTAGATAATCCCCTAAATACTTTAAATTCCCACCTAAAAAAATAAAAAATAAAACTTTAGATGGAGCTTAGTCTAAACTCTAAAGCTACTCTTTCATTTAAAATCCGATTAAACGAACATCTGAACAGAAAGGAGAGGCCGCAACCCTTCCTCCAAATGCGCGAATGAAGGGTTTTCAAAGAAAATTATCATCAAGGTTCAAAAATAACAAAGGAACAAATTTACTCCTAAGAAATCGCAAAATTTTGACCCTCCTTATCACCAACAAATAATAATAATAATAATAATAATAATAATAATAAGAATAATAATAATAATAATAATAATAATAATAATAATAATAATAACAATAATAATAATAATAATAATAATAATAATAATAATAATAAAATAATAATAATGACATTTTTTATCAAAACAATAAGTAAAATAAAAATTTAGACCTATAACAACAATGAAAATAAACAAAATAAGCAATATCCGGCCTACGTAGTTATAACACATTTCCATGAAATAATTCACATTTTCCATTGAAAATCTGGCCAAAAGAAGCGTTAGAGACTGACAACACCAAATGCGGAAGAAATTAAAAACTAACGAGGGACACAATCCACAAATAACGTTATTAACAAGAAGACATCAAAGCACGAAATTATCATTATTAATAAAATATTTTGGAACCGGCCACAAACTAGTTCTCAACAAACTACACGATCCCGAAAAATCACGAGAAAACCAAAACACATTGATAAACAAGAGTAAAAATAAAATATAAATAAATAAAGGAACACTTACGCCGTCACTGGCAAAGTTCTTGAATCGTCAAATTTAGCAGTGACTTGCTTCAAGACTTTCTAGGCTTATATGCCACGACACTGGAGCCCAATTCATTTAGGCACTTTTTTTTTTTCTTTTCTTTTTTTTTTATAACATTCACATGGACCTCCCTTCTATTCTTCTTCGCTGTCTCTAACGTCTAGCTAATAATTAGTAGCTATATAATCAGCGAACATTGTGAGAACTTAGCCGCACTTGTTCCTTAAACGACAACTGACCGCAAAGTGGTAGATTTATGTAGGTTGGCTGTGGGTTGTAGGGAGGTAGCTGGTACCCATATGCATTTGGATTTATTGCTTAGCAACAAAGCAACTGTCTTAATACTGAACGTTTCATATAATAGAATTATAGTTTTGAAAAATATGCGCAAATGAAATATAATACTGATACCATTATATCAGAAGTAATATTTTCCCCAACGAATGCTGCCACTCTGCATGACGCTACACTGACGGGTGACTGGGTAATACCAACCTCTCGTCAAGTTCCTATAAATAAACAGACCAATAGTAACAAAGAAAAACGCATAAAAATGTAAAGATAATACATTTACTTATATATAACTAAGTATGAAGTTAACTTATTACAAAAAACGATTTTAATGATAACACAGAAATGACAAGAGAGTCATTACTGTTGGCATTTCTTGAAGTCGGCCAACCAACAGTGACAAGAGAAGTACGTGGGACGGGATCCGTAGAGGCGAAAGACCTTCTAAATAATACACCTTTCTCAGCCTTATGTCTCTGAGGCTCTCAGTCAAAAAGACTAAGTTTTTGTTGCTACAAAATAACACTAGGCCAGGATTTACCTTCAAAATGTCAAAGATAGCTTCTATTCATGTATGATAAGTGAGAAGTTAGGTTATTTTCTTTGCCATTACAAAACCATCGTTTTGATTATATGAACACTGGTCGTATATGGACCATTCCTTTCTTCTTCTTCTTCTTCTTGCTATCATGGGACTTTTCGACGTTCAAGAGAATTACACACACTCTATATATTCACATTGGCCTAAATATTGATTGACAATTGACATGATTCAGTCTCATGAATCATAATGAAGCCATCGAGTGAAGACATTCAGCGACTATGATCTATGGGTGCGATTTATGTTATGTGTAGTAAGTACTATGTTACTGGATTTGAAAAATATGACGGTTGATGCCATTAATGTTAATGCATATACAATGGCGAGAAAATGTTTGCATGATTTGTATTAGTTGATGCGAGATAATAACTACAACTTGGATGTCATATTCACAAGTTGAGCATTTGGGAGTAAATGTCGTTTGTACAAGTGGAAGGAAACTTGGAAGTGTGTTTATCTTAGGAATCACTAGAACTTGCAGTTGCTATTCGAAAACAGGATACTAATCATAAAAAAAAAAAAAAGATTTTTGCAGCTTTTATGAAAATCGTTTCAATATTTAGTTGAATGAAATTATTAGAATTAACATTTTACTTTTTAGCTTGATTTTATCAAAATAATAAAATTGTATTTTAATAACATTGAAATATCTGTTCAAACTATATTAAGTTTCCGCTTTGCACCCATTTACGACTGCTCTCCTTTTTAAGACAGGAAATCAGCGAATATTATCGAAATACCTTCTAATTGCTCTCACAGACATGAAAAACAAAATTAACCATCAAGAAATAATTCAAAGTTTCTTTAGTATTTGCTTTGTTGAAATGGATGCTAAAATTGCGATATGAAGGACTCACTCGGATTCACATTTCTCAAACTTGCTATGAGTGATGATTCCGAGGAGGGGGGTAGGGGGATGGGATGAGAGATACTCTGTAGGTGGGTACACACGTGCGAACCGAACCTTGTATTGTAACCGATTCTTGTAACAAAAACGCAAGTGTGGACGGTTCCTCGAACCCGAACCCCGAACCCGCGAGGTTCGAGGCTCCGTTCGCCCTCCGTCCCGCCAATTGTCGGTTTTTGGGCCCCGCATCAAAGGGAGGTCTCTTTGAACGTTACGCCATGTGTGGACGGGAACTGTATGACACGCGTAACAACAGAGGTTGCTGAACTTGTTAACACCGACTATGAACAAGGCCGTCCATAGTAGAGTCCCTTGTTTTGGTCAATCAGTACGTATATGTCTACCATGGCTGATTGGAGTGAGGAAGAGGTCCTTCAATTTATTAGTTATTACGAAGAACAGACTTTACTGTGGCCAGAAACTTCTTGGAATCTCATGTCAGCGAGTAATTCCCGACCACTGTAATCTACCCTTCTAGTATATAACCTTGATTGCCACCATCTTCTTTTATTTCGCTTCATCTTCGTTAAATAATGTATATAAATATACGGCAGCTGCTACTTGCATGGTGGCCATCGTCGGTAAACAACCCGGACAGAGACAGACTGATGATCGCAGTGGATTGAAATGAAGTTACGTGCTTAACGTGGTTACGGTTCGTCCTCAACATTTTGACACCTTGTAACCGTATATGCGTAACTCAGTTACACATACAAGGTTCGGCTCTCACGTGTGTACCCACCTTAAAATACTACGCTTATCAATAACTATTATTACTATCGATTACACTGATAGGAAACCAGGTACTTGAGTCGAGGCAGATTCCCCAAAGCTTCAAAGTTGTTTTGCAAACTCAGAAGCGCCTGGAACTTTGCATCCAGACCCTTGGCGTGATACACATTACAACCCTTTTCATTTCTGTTGTGGATAATCTGGATGATGTCAAGATACATAGATACGATGACAGGAAAATCTTACATCTTGTAACTGACCCCAGTTCGACTATTCCCATTTATCGTCAAAATAAGCAGAGATTCTGAGCCCTTCAAGCTGTTACCTCTCTCTCTCTCTCTCTCTCTCTCTCTCTCTCTCTCTCTCTCTCTCTCTCTCTCTCTTCTCCTCCCGGAAGAAAAAGTGATAATGACTCATTTCTGAAACCTTCAGCGGTTCAGGTTGAGGAGAAATGACCCTGATCTGAACCTGGTGCTCTTCTGGTCGCGAGGAAATGACAGACGAGGTTCAGCCAACACATTATATAATTATAGTGTCCAGCAATTGAGGTCATGTTTGGGTCTTGAAAGCCAAGGCTTCGGGAAATGACAAAGGTTGAAGGGTTGTTTGTTCATTGTCTGCTTCAGTGTCACACAATGACACGTTGAGAAAGTTATCTACATATTAAGATTTCTCTCATATACAATTGCACTCCTCATCTTCAAAATGATTCGGGAGAATTTCTTTATGATTAAAAAGAGCAAAAATTGGTTCATATCTATGTCAATATTTCATTAATATAAAACAGATGATTTATTATGGTTTTTGGAAGGCTTTAGATGAAAGGCTACAAAGAAAAGGGGATTTTTTGAAGAATAAAGCTTGTAAGACAAATGTACAAAAGGAGAGTCTACACTTAGGTTCTGCAATACGCACACGTCATCATATACTCGTCGATAAATTATATCATATATATCACAACTGGTTGAAAATATTTAAACCACCGTAAATGGAGGACGAATCTTTGGCAAATGCAGCTAGATAACCATATGAAGCACGAGTTAGAGCTACCAATAAGTCGTTGACTTGTAATCATCCTGTTTTCAACATGTGTGTGACAAAGTTTCGACGTGAGTTTATGACATAGGTCACTGTGGTGTAGACGAATCCTAAGAGTGACATGCTACAGGAACAAGGTTACTCGAAGTTAAGGCAAGATCTGGAACTGTCAGAATCATTATGGAACAAACTCTGCCCATACTGGTTGTGGAGGCTATAATACAGTTGCGGTCAGAGTTTTGAAAGAGACGACTGCAACAGCGAGTGGATATATTAATTACGTAGTCTAGTTTACTGACGGAGGGGCAGCAGAAAATTGAGACTAAATATGAGTTTTTGGCAAAATCACCAGCAGAAAGTCTTCTTGTGACGTTACTGTAGCTTGTAATTGGTAACACCTTGCATATCTGTGTAACTTCTAAATGTTCAAACAAGAAATTTCTATGACACTGCTGACGTCTGCAAAGTAGCTATCGAGGCTCAATTAGAATCTGTCAAGGTGATCGGAAAATGCGCCTGAAGGGTTGGCTAAAATGGTTCATTGAGTTACGAGTGATCATTCTTAATTTACTTTGGAACCTCAAATACATTTTCCATATTTTTCCCAACTCTCGATTGATACTTGATATAGGTATATTTACGTGTAATATAAGGTTAAACATATGTAATAATGTACATGATTATTACTACTGAAGACAAACTTACTCTATTATTATTTTTCAACGGTTAAAAGGTCAAGTATAATAGTGTGTATTTGACTGTTTGACCTTTATTGAGTCCTTCAGCACCAAGATGGCAGCAACATACGTGTCCATAACTATAATCCATATAATATATATATATATATATATATATATATATATATATATATATATATATACATACATACATACATAATACATACATATATACGTAGTGTTTGATTTTAAATCACTAATAAAGTTACAACCACGGAGGAAAATTGAAACACTGGAGATGCTAAGTACTTTCGTCTCCAGTGTTTGAATTTTCCATCGTGGCTGTAACTTTGTTCGTATATATATAGTGTCTGTATATGTGTGCAAAGATTACTGTTGCGATTGATTGATTGATTTGTGGCTATTAAAACTGGTGTAACTATATTTAGGTTATTGACGCCTTACAGCTGTGGACTTGAGGTCGTCAAAGGACTGCTCGGTTGTAGTGATAGCAGGTTGCTGGAAAGTGAAAGTAGGTTGCTGGAAAGTGAAAGCAGCGGGTTGGAAAGTGAAAGCAGCGGGTTGGAAAGTGAAGGCAGGGTGCTGGAAAGTGAAAGCAGGGGGCTGCCTATAAAAGGACCTTGTGGGAAAATTCATTTCTTCTCTTATGCCAGTCCTTCATCCAATCTCTTTTTTCCATTTTTGAGAGACCTCTTGGTTGTCAAAGCTATACAGGCCGTCTCGGTGTTCATGACTAAGCCTTGTGATAATCAGTTAATGACTGATGACTGCACAGTCTTCTAGTTATTGTTCGGTGAATCCTAACGACTGCTCAACCACCCTCTTTGTGCATGCGGGATTGAAACCCTATGGAGGCCTTCAGTGCCACTGCAGTATCCACCTGCACATAAAATATTACAGTGCTCCAGAGTTGATGAAACTTTTCATCCGGAGCTTTGTAGGTGTATACTCGTATTTCCACCTTACTGTAACACTGGAATGAGAACTCAACTAAGGAAAAAGTCATGGTACAGTTCGTCTGTTTTCACGAGGAATGACTTGGATCAAACTCAGTCTCACCTCACCCTGTGGCATACAAAGATGTTGAGCACCACTTTAAGGACACTCATGGCACTGACATCTGCAACAAACCCTGGAAAAAGGCACAGTAGTTCCAGGCTATATTGAAAGAGATGTCGGTCATTACACTTTCAGTTTTACTTGCGCTACAATCAATGCCACTCAACATCCCGTTCTCGGGATATCCTCCAATTAATGTATTATAAGTCCAAATTATAGCCAAATACACCAATATATCATACCCTCTCCAACGATACTTTTGATCAGCTATACCTGTAATAACGGACGGAGGACGTTCTCTCAGAGTGGAAAAACAAAATAAAATGAGAACTTCCAATTGTTTGAAAACTCAGAACTTGACTTGATAAGATAATGAATAAGTCAGATACTGGCTTTGTCTTGTTTCGTAATTCTTCACGCTTCCAGGAAGCGTAATCTCCTTTCCTTTAGACATCTTCATTTACAGACATAATCATGTAATGTCTCGCGAAGAAGTGTAAATTTAACGTATTTCTTTAGCAGCTGAAACACAGTTGTCACGATGAAAGGTTATTGGAAATTGGAATCCTTGAATGACATTACTGAAAAGAGAGATGCTAATGTGTATCGGTTCATCAGTCATTCACTTCCAACTGATCATTTACTAACTCTATATACAATACATAGTGAGTGGGGGGGTTAACACGGGTGTGGAGTGGGGGGATTGGGACAGATAAAAGGGCAATAAAAAGAGAAATTCCTAAGAGGTAAATAAGGAGCATAATGCCTTAACGGCGGTTGTTGGTGACATGTTATAAACAATTTTGAAACGACACTCGATAAGCGATATTTTTTTTCTTTTATATGTGTGTGTGTGAATGTAAAAGAAGATTCTAGAACTAAAACCCAAAATCCTCGAAAATACTATACTTCTTATTCAGCAGCGTTCCATATGATCAAGACTAAGTTTCACCTTTGAACAGAAACTCGTCTGCCACCTGCATCCCTTGACAGCTGACTGCAGGAGTCAGCATTTCCCCTTTGTCGGTTTCAGGTCTGTTGAAGTGAAGGGAGGTAGAATAGAATCCATTTGCATTCTGTGATGAGAACGAGGTTTGTAGACAGACATATTGACCCGTCGGTGATTTCCATTCATGGAATCACATTGAATCCGGTTTTCTTCAATGTTATCACTATATTCCCGAGGAATAATGAATCAGATATTAAATAATAGTTGGGGATTTATATACACAGACGTGTATATATATATATATATATATATATATATATATATATATATATATATATATATATATACACAGACGTGTATATATATATATATATATATATACACGCACACACACACACACACACACACACACACACACACATATAAATATATATATATAATATATATATATATATATATATATATATATATATAATATACATAAATATATATATATATATATATTATATATATATATATATAATCTTGATAACACGAAGTTGAGATATGTCAATATCGTCCACAGGAGAAAAGAGAATAAAAGACTCTAGTAACTGGATAATTTTGCCTTCCACCAGGCCTCTTCAAGAGCTTTATTTTAAGCTCTTGAGAGGTCTGTGGAAGGCGAAATTATCGAGCTACTAGAGTCTTTTATTCTCTTTTCTCCTGTGGACGATATTGACTACCATATATATATATATATATATCTATATATATATATATATATATATATATATATACATACGTGTACATATTCAAGACATACATATTATTCAACATCCACTTCACTTATTCCTCGGGAATAGATTACACCAAAGTTGAACTATAATTGATAAGTACTTCGCCACCAGTAGGATCTGAGCCACAATCTAGTCCAAAAGTAGCAAAGCACAGGAACTGTTGTTCTTTGAGCCACTTGATGGCTGTGTTCGAAAGTCACTGCACATCGTTTGTTTCTAAACGAAGCAGCGGTTCGATTCACACTAGAGCGAGAGCACTTATCATTTATAATTGCTCTCTGCCGGATCTAAGTTATTCCTGATAGCAGTGAACTGGATATCAATTAATATTTGTGTTTACACACACACACACACACACACACACACACACACACACATATATATATATATATATATATATATATATATATATATATGTGTGTGTGTGTGTGTGTGTGTATGTGTGTGTGTGTGTTTACGAACACCTATGCTATTTTGCGTGACTCATTCGCTTTGAGTTAAGAGTCAGGATATATTATTTACTATTCCGTTCAGAATTAATTTGAGACAGGCAAACAGAATAAATATATATATATATATATATATATATATATATATATATATATATATATGTGTGTGTATATATATATATAAAATAAATATATATGATTTATATATATATATGTATATATATATATATTATCATATATAGGATATATTATATATATATATATATATATATATAATATATAAATATATATATACATATACACATTTATATAGAACATACATACATGATATTAAATAATATATATTATATATAATATATTAGAATAATAGATATTATGAGTATACCATATACACAATTTATATATTATATAGCAGATATAATATATATAATCAATATTATATATATATATATATGTATATATATTATAATGTTACCAGGTGATCTGATAGCTGTTATTCTCAAGCCCCCATTAAAGGGCAAGAAATGCTGTTCTTGGAACATTGGTAACATTACTAATTCGTAACCGAAGACTCTCTCCTCTCTCTCTCTCTCACACACACACACACACATTCTCAACTTACTGAAACCTACTTAACTTTGGTGCGTGTGTCAATCAACTGCATATTACCAGTAATAGACGTTTATTGGGCAAGTCAAACAAAAAGACAAGTAAATGGAAAACCAGGCATGACAGATGATTAATCCCAATTAAACTATATCCCAAAGCAAACTGAAGCGTTGCTGCAAGAAAAACACTAACTCCAACTTCTAACAAAGTCATAAAAAATCCACCACAGGTTATGAGTCTGTGGTCCACAAAAAAAAAAAAAAATAAATAAATAAATAAAAATAAAAATAAAATAAAACCACAGTCACTTCGGCTCCAGAAGAGGCTTTATGCCATTTTAGGGCTTCTACCTTAGTTGAAACATCTGCAGGAGACAGAGCAATTTCCATTAAACCACAGTTTTCCCAATTCACAACACATAAAAATACACAATAAAGATATTAAATGAAGGCAAGCACCAATCACTGCAAAGTAATCTGGCCTTTAATGGATAACTATCAAGTTTAGTCATTTTTGTAAGTTCCTCCTCACTCTTTCAGCGACAGGGAATTCCGCTTCCGGGAAGTGTTCCGATGCGTCCTTCTATTCTGGATTTTTTATTCTGGATATTTACCAAAGAATGGCTCATTCTCCACTAGAGCCCTCCGCAATTAGAGGTTTCACAACGCACTAGCTGACACATTACCGTTTCACACATCCAAAAATCCGATTGACACCGGACCAAAAGCATCCATACCTTCTGATCCCGCCATGATGGAAATTTCCATTCTTGGATACACGCCACGAACGACCCATTGCATCAAAGGTGATCGGCTGAACATCGCCAAAATGTTCGTATGTCGCCATACCTCCGCAACCGCCCCCCCCCCCCCCTTATAATATAAATAATCACACTTTTATGGCACAGCGTTTCTCTAAAAACAATTTTACCGATAGCAACTGATTTTGTGAAATCCATAAGATTTTGTTCCAAAAATCTGCATGTCGTTGGAGTGAGCTCCTCGTTAGAATAAGCAGCTTCTTTCTCCAGAAATTGTTTCTTTTCGTCACGACAGCGTTCTCCCAAAGTGTTGCTTTCATAACTGCTTTTTTTCCCCCTGTGATGGGAAAGTACATCAGCGACCTTGAAACATGAATGATGACTGTCGGCGGACTAAAGGATGAAGCTTTTCCCAGGAACATACATATATATGTACATATATATATATATATATATATATATATATATATATATATATATATATATATATATAAAAAAGGTATAATCCACGAAGGAAAGATAAACAACGGAGTATCTGCAAGATCCTTCGTGGCTTATACCTTTTTTTATGGATTTATCACGTTCCAAACATTCGTGATTCAGTTATATATATATATATACTATATATATATATATATATATATATATATATATATATATATATGTGTGTGTGTGTGTGTGTGTGTGTGTGTGTGTGTGTGTGTGTGTGTATGTATGTATATGTATATATATATATATAATATATATATATATATATATATATATAGGGATAGTATATATTATATATATATATTGGGGGGTGTGGTGTGTGTGTGTGTGTGTGTGTGTGTGTGTGTGTATTGAAAAACGTGTTGATCTGTAAATACATAAATATGTATAAATTGTGATTAAAATACATGGGATGATTTCTAAACTTCGAGGCGGAGGGAATGGGATACAGCTAGGTAGAGAGAGAGAGAGAGAGAGAGAGAGAGAGAGAGAGAGAGAGAGAGAGAGAGAGAGAGAGAGAGCAAGCACACAAAAAAATAAGGGTGAACTGTTTTAGGGTAATAACGCACTGCATCTTCCCTTGAACTGTAGAGGTTCTAACTGCTCAACATCGTTAGGGAGACTGTCCCACAGTCCCACAGTCCAACTGTGTGAGGAATCAGCAAAGCTTGCCTCTCACGGCAGGAACCAACTGTTGAATTAAATCTGGAAATATTGACAAACAAGAGGTCAAACGTCGATGGTCCAAGTGATAACTGTTAGTGTTAGGAAACAGACCCTTGCCACCACGAACCTCTCTGTCTACAAGAGATGAGTCTCTGGCAGAGGCAGACATCTCACACACGGAGAACAGTAGCTGGTAAATTAAGGACAAATGACCTTAAAACAGGTTGCGTTTATTAATTATTTATAAACAGAGGAGGCCTTACGTGTAATATCTAACTTCCGAGCAGCATTTGCCGACACTTTCATCAAAGCTTCAGATAGTAAAAGGAAAATCCATAACCTTGTGAAAGAGTTTGAAAGCGCTTGCATGAGTTGGAAGTATAGAAAAAAGTAAGAGTAAAGGTAGGAGGGTGATAGGAAACCCAAAAGGTGGAGCGCTGGATGGTGATGGGGATGGTGGGAAAATAGAAACATTCAATTCGTGTTGTAACTATGAGTAAATACAGCACTTACCTCCAGCATCTGGTGGTAGGATTAAAGAACAGAGAATCACAGAATGAATAAAGCGCAAAAGGCCGCAAGGAAACCTGGAGTGTTTTGGGGAGACAAAATTGGAATCCACGAGGGGTTTATCGAGCCATACTTTTTATAGAGGCAAATTCTGCAGGGAAAAATCGAGGGTGCAAAGAGTACCTACTTGCACAGGAAAAGTGATATAAGAAGTCAAAAATGAAAAAATGGATTTGCTTGTAATGAATGGTCAAAAGTTACCATAAATAAGTTGATGGTTAAATAACTTAATATCCCAAGGAACATTCTGTTACGAATAAGAAACTGCTAATATTGTGGAAGTTTAATACATATATGATTTCTGTAGTAAAACACGAAAGTTGTTATATTTTTCCTCAAACGTCAACAGCCTCTGACATTGTTTCACTGCCTTCCTGGTTTCATTCTAATTTTACTCTCGACTTTATGAAATGAAGACAGGTCATTACACCACATTTTTACAGACGAAAAATATCTAGCAGTTAATTCAATAAATCTTTAGCCTCACCCTTCAAACGATACTGGATCCCTCTACTGGCCATAGCAACGTCCTGGCTACTTTTTGGAAAGAAAAACAAAATATGCAAAATTGGACAAATACTGGGACTACTTTTAATGCAACTGACTGACCAACTAAGTAATCACATGCTCTCTCTCTCTCTCTCTCTCTCTCTCTCTCTCTCTCTCTCTCTCTCTCTCTCTTCTCCCCTACCACTTTTTCCCTGCCCGTGAGCGAACTCTCAATTGCAACTCTTGCAGCCCAGCTTGTCTTTGATTCATTGTAATTCCCGTTCAACAGCACCTTTGTCTTTCTGATCAGGACTAAATTCCGTCACATCTTTCTTAAACCTTGCAGGCAGAGACAACAGTTAATATTCGTTTACTAATTCTAGTTTTTTTTTAATCCCCAGACTTCATTTTCCAGTCTTCCTGTTCTGAAAAATTTCGCGACCCCGCTATCACTGTCATTCAAGGAACTCATCTTGAAAAGGTGTAAGTTATCTGCCTTCTTAAACTAAAAGAAGAAAGGGAAAAATCGAATCATTCTGAACGCCCAACAACCATTAAAACCAGGTAAGCTCCTGGACGTTAACAACGCTTGTAATCCTGACAATCGCCACTTTTTCTGCTACGAACTCCACTGTAAACAAAACTATCTGTTATTTATCATACCCTTTCCAACTCACTACAGCCTTTTTCGCTTCAAAATCCAGAAATAATCGAAGGTTACAGAAATGCGCGCCTGAAGTAAACACCTCTCAGTTATAAACAATACTGCCAATAGCTCAATTCATCATGATACCACTCTGAGATAATATAAACATTAAAAAAAATACGATAATATAAACATAAAAAAAAATACGATAATATAAACATTAAAAAAAATACGGACATTAAAAGAAATAAACGCAGAACAATGACTTAACTTATACCGGCAAACAAAGTTAACAATGTGAAGTCCCAAAAGAAGAGAAGAACCAACACTCGCCCAAAGTCAACCCTCAAAAGGTACCAAATAATCATGGTGAGTCGGTCCTTCACACTGACCCAAAGGGAGTCCAACCAAAAATAAGATAAATAGGAAGTGTAGAAAAGCAACAGCAGAACCAAAAAGCTAAAAAAAGTAGTAGGACGTCCTCGCTAAGGACAGCTACCGGAGGCCTCCAACACACCGGGCAAA
>NC_087214.1:51607843-51618835 GCF_015104395.2 Macrobrachium nipponense
TATAAGCCGATCCCCTTACATAGATGAATATCATTATACAGCGCAGATTTCTCCAAGCACAAAATTCGTCATTTCAGTCAAATAGAAGCAGAAATAACAAAGATAATAACAAGTAGATCAACCAAACATCAGTTAAAAAGCAAGAGTAAGAAAAATCATTCGACGAGCAGAAAATAAACAAACAAATGACACGGGGTGAAGAACGTTAGTAACCTACACTGATATAGCCCGGACTGTTATGTAGAAAAAAAAATAAATAAAACTCGTCTTATTTTCTACAACGATTTGGACTTATTCCATTGAGCCCATAATCCGACCCTGAAAAAAATGATCCCACATGTGAACCAGAGAATTGCATTCACTTTTTCGCCTTCATTAACACTGCTGGCCTCTCGCTAAGGGGTCGGTTGCACAAATGCCTCTTCTCCAAATCCATTTTCCACTTTTAATTAACACTCCACCTCCCACCCTCTATCCCTAAGTGCATTTGATCCTCAGGCTCAAATTATACACACACGCACACACACACACACACACACATATATATAATATATATATATATATATATATATATATATATATATATATATATATATATTATATACCATACCTGATGATATCTAGGTTCAACCTACATAGGAACAATGCAAAGACTAAGGGCACCAAACACTGAACGATTGTTTGTATCGTTCGTAAAACATTGCGTATGGTTTATTCAGAATGCAAAAGTGGGCGAAGTTTCGTGGTCTGAAGGATCTCTGCGAGAATCTGTCACGACCAGGTTGCTGGCTTCATTGCGACTTCTGTCTGTCATACACAGGTCGTGCAATATATTTGTTTGTCTGCCGATATATCGCTATGGTGCAAGTCTCTTCTAGAGATGATGCCATGTCTTCCCGAGACAAAATCTTTGTTCAGACTGAAATCGGTGCGGAGATCGTTCATACTGTCTGAATAGTGTGTGTGTGTGTGTGTGTGTGTGTTGTGTGTGTGTCGATAACGACAATCGTTTATACAATCGTTCAGTGTACGGGGCTCAAGTACATCGTTATTGAGTTCCCTGCCTCACTGTTCGAATGATTAATGAATCAAATCAAAACTCTTAATAGACTTTAATCAAGAAAATTTGTCCAGTCAGGACCAACTCAGGATGAGAGAGAGAAGCTGGAAATGTGTCAGGCGAGCATGGTAGACAATGTTGTTGGTGGCTTCTCTCACTCATATACAGTTGGTCCTGACTGGAAAGATTTTCTTGATTAAAGTCTATCAAGAGTTTTGGTTTGACTCATAAATCATTTGCACAGTGAGGCAGTGAACTCAAAAACGATGTACTTGATCCCCATTTGTAACATTAAGTAGTAACTTCATAGGATAGGCCTATATCAGAGTACTTCCATTGGCACTTTGTAGGTTGAACTGAGATATGTCATCAGAGCAGGTTAGACGACCAAGATGGAAACTGCGCCCTTTAGAGAGGGTTAGTCGTGCCGTCAGTTCACCCAACAGAGTACACAGTAGGCATTACTTGAAGTTCTTTGCCGCGTCCCTTCGTCCCATAGCTACAACCCCTTTCATTCCTTTTACTTTCCATCCTCTCCTAACAATTATTTCAAAAGTATTTTCAGCCCTGAGTAACCGCATAGGTCCCAGTGCTTGGCCTTTGACCTAAATTCTATATTCCAACTGAACTGGCCTCTTCACTCCCACAAGAACCTATTCCAGTGACACCCTCACATTCGCTGGAACCTCCGCCTTTGCGCCCAATCGGCTCTACCTCTCTTCTCTGGACAACTTTCGTCCAGACTCCAGATACCCACTCCGTCGACACAAGTCTGGATTCTCTGTTGGGAGGAGATCTCTCTTTCCACTGGCATTTCACCACAATTCCTTTCCAATCGAACTTTCTCTGTATTTAGTATAGAATCAAGGCCAAGCTCTGGGGCCTATGTCATCATTCAGCGCTGAAAGGGAAACTGACAGTAAAAAGGTTTCAAAGATGTAACGAGGGCGAATAGGAGTCATGTCATCAGACGTCTGAGAAGCCGTAATTAGGACAGACTGACCTTATAACTAGCCAAGATTCTGACGTTTCCATTGCTAAGGACCGTCTGTAAATCATGATCGATGTATTTCAAAAAATGAAAGAAAAGAGCAAGATCGAAATGCAGAACAGAGAACCTACATCGAATTTATGTTTCTGTGGGTCTAGGAGCATAATTCACGATACACCTTCGTCTTCAGCGCTAGCTGAGAGAGAGAGAGAGAGAGAGAGAGAAGAGAGATAGAGAGAGAGAGAGAGAAGATAAAAGAAGAGAGAGAGAAAGAGAGAGAGAGAAGAAAGAGAGAACGAGAGAGAGAGAAGAGGAGAGAGAGGAGAAAGGAGAGAGAAGAGAAAAGAGAGAGAGAAAGAGAAAGAAGAAAGAAAGAGAGAAAGATTGTAATTTGCAGTTTTTTTACTCTTTCTGGAAGAAATCGAAATTTCCTTCGGCGTACGTCACACACACAGACAATCACAAGCACTGATACACAGAGATTTACCTTTACAGCTCCAGCCTTAGTTAAGGCCTGTCCACACGAGCGGGCCTCATCGGCGTGCTCCGGGATTAACGGGCAAATTCTGGCGGGCTTACCCGTGAATGTTGTCCACATGGCCATGGGTGAGGCGATGGAGAGGTGGGCGTGCCCGACGATGCCAGTAGAGTGTTCAGTTTGTTACGATAAACATGGTGCCTACCACAAAGAAGAAGATATTGCGTAGCATGATAATTGCTTTGTGTGTGATGAAAAAGAAGAGAATATGGTGCAAAGAATGGCTCAGTAAAAGAAATGTAATGGTTAACGTAC
This sequence comes from Macrobrachium nipponense, assembly GCF_015104395.2. Taxonomy (NCBI): domain Eukaryota; kingdom Metazoa; phylum Arthropoda; class Malacostraca; order Decapoda; family Palaemonidae; genus Macrobrachium; species Macrobrachium nipponense. Next base: position 51,610,688 of record NC_087214.1, read on the forward strand.
GTCTGCCCGGGGTCGAAGCTCAACCCATCGGGCACCACCATGGTGATTTTGCTACAAGACCCATCGGGCAATTTGACGGTTTGCCCGTCAAGTGTGCCCGTTAGAGGACAGGCCTTTAAGAGGAAAAACACCTCCAAAGGAATTGCAAAGTAGAGTTCAATCCGTCGCGAATTTGCATCCATAAGGTTGGAAGAAAAACAGAAACTTTTTAGCATCACGAGAACGTGCTGAGTATCTCATTACGTCTCCTTCCCTTGTTTCTTCCAATTAGTGGTTAACACAAAGGAATTTCGTGAACTGTCTTCCCGGACCCAGAACAATTTGAACTTGGGGCAGTTAGGAAGCTGTACCTCCCGTATTACCTCAATGAATGCTTAATGGATCAATAATTAAGCGAATTTTCTCTTTTTCTACTTTTTGTATGTATAACGAATAATTAGGACAGACTGACCTTACTGTATTGCCGCAGATGCATGGATTCTATATAGGTGCTTGAGTTATCAGCGGAGCAGGAAAATTAAGAACGTAGGTGCAAGGCTAAAAAACTAAGAACGTAGGGGCAAGGCTAAAAAACTATCTGAAATTAATTCTTCTTCTTCTTCTTCTTCTTCTTCCAAGTTTAGAGGCCTTATGCCAGCACTGATACCAACGCAGCAGAGGTGACGATGAACGAAATTGTTCATGACTTATCAGCCTACAACTACAAGGCTCCAGTAGTAAAGGTGTAGATGATGACACCTACCGACATCAGATACTAAAAAATGGATAATAAAGTCATATATAAAAATTGAAATGGAAAGTTATGATGAAAGTCAAAGGTTCGGAAGACAAATAAAAAAAATTATAAACAAATTTAACGATGCTTACGTTGTTCCCTCCAGGAAGGAAGCTCAAGTGATAACTGGAAATTAAAAAGGATTTTTAAAACTGTGATCACATCTGCTACACGCCTCTCTCTCTCTCTCTCTCTCTCTCTCTCTCTCTCTCTCTCTCTCTCTCTCTCTGTAGGGTATTCGAACAGTTATAAAAGTCATCATAAATATGTAAAGGTAGTTTAATTTGCCAGAAAATCCCAATAGACTAATATTTTTAATAGATTATGATCATCCTTTTGCTACCTAGAAATTAACATGCGGTAGCTTATCCTATTTGACAGCCATTAACACACGACGCTTAGAAACAAGTGGCATTTTATAAAAGACTAATTAAACTTTCGTCAGCAATGATGCTCTTACTGAAGTTCACAATTGCCTGTTAATGACGTCCATTATGGTTTCAGATGGCTGCTAATTACCTCTGACAGGTGTCCTGCCGTGAGACTCGAGGCAACAATTGATCTCCTGAAGAGAAAGAAACAAAGCCTCGAGTTCAAGTGCTCAGTTGCCAAGACTGACATCACATCTAAGAGAGAGAGAGAGAGAGAGAGAGAGAGAGAGAGAGAGAGAAGGTTCATAATCAATAAGTCGAAGTCTACCGATCACGACCGATGGGTCACAACCTATGAGTTAAGATCTCTGGGTAACACTGAGTCACGCCCTACGTGTCACAACTTGTAACGACTCATGTTCCACAACTTATTGGTTACACTCTACAGGTCACATTTATTCTGTTTATATTTTATTTGATTTTCTACAATTCACGTTTAGGTTCTTTTGCATTGTTTACAAAATTTTCCCAAGTTTTTATTAACCAGATGTATTCCTTCCAAACTGATTCATTCCTAGTGAAACGTGTATCTACATTCCAACTCATCTTTACTGAAGTGGAGTAACAACTGACAAAATTTATGTATATATATATATACATATATATATATATATATATATATATATATATATATATATATATATATATATACACACACATACTTACACACACACATATATTATATAAAAATTATATATATGATTATATATATATATATATATATATATATATGATATATTATATATATATATATAATACATACATAAATGGAATAATATATACATTGAAAACCAGACGAATTTAACAGTCAAAATGGCCATTCCCGACTGGGATACTCTCATGAAGAAGAAGAAGAAGAAGGAGGAGGAAAGAAACGGTAACTCCTCCTAATAACATTAATCAACGCGCAAAGTGAATGAGAAAATATTTTCTTCATCAAGCGAACATCTGCCATTATTCTTTGTCCGAAAACGCCGAAAGCCCAACGATATCCGTTGGAATCAGAGGAGTTACTCAGGATTGATTCGTTTTCCCAAGAGACTTCTCGCAGTTTCTGGAGAAAGTTGGGGAAAAGATTCTTCTCTAACAGCAGTAATAATACCCGGATGCTCTAGTTCAAGGGTAGAATTTTATTACCAGCGTGGCCACAAATATCGTTTAATATCGAATGCTCCGTAGATTCCATTCGCGGTTATTAATGATTTAGTGTTGTATACTTGATTTAATTTAACACGTGAACTTATTTGCCTTTATCTAGAGTTCTTTCCAATTTCTAAGAAATACTTAACAGTTTGAATTTTAACTGAATAATTTAGTTTCTTGATTAATTAATTTTGATTTAATTTTGCTTAATAATTAATTAAAGAATTAATTAAACTTTGTGTTGTTTTCAACTAATAGTAAATACCCCTGAAACTGTGATTTTCACTAATAAATTTTCAATTTGAAAATAATTTTTGTGTATTTAACTTTTTTATAACCTTTATTGACCACCAGTGATAGGATTTAACTTGTGTAGATTCTAACGTAAGTGATAAATGGTGCGGTTTTCCTTCAATCTTCTTGAAGTGAGTTTGGACAATGGAGATATTTGAAATACTTCTACTTTTAAAGTTGTTATTGGATTGATGTCCTTTAATTAATTCAATCTCAAATAAGATTACCTCAATTTTTTTAATGAAATTGGTCTGATTTCTTGTACGATTAATGAGTCTTTTAAGGGATCAATGTTGCCTTTAGACTACTCAGTCATATTTCATCTGTGATGAAGGTTCAAGAGTCTGGCTGCTGTGAGGAAACTATTTTTGGATTGGTAAGCGTAATAATCAGATATTAGGATGCTTTGTCACAATATATATATATATATATATATATATATATATATATATATATATATATATATATATATATTATATATATATATATATTTATATATATATATATACACACATATACATATATTGTTTTGATAACAGAAATCCATCTGATAAAAGGAGCCCATAAAAATGCCAAAATACAGAAAAGAAGCGCTATATTTCAGAGACTGTGCTGTCTCTCTTTTCAGGCAGGTAATGAAGGAGAAAAGTCACAGGAAAAAGCAGTATTTACACCAAAAGATCCAATCACAGGGAAGCAGCTGTTTAACTAGGTCACCCCAGTTCATAATTTCTCTTTCATCTTCTTAAACAATGCTCGAAGATGGTGGAAAGAAATATGAAAGAAAGAGAATAAGAACAAAGGTACAATAAAAGGAATGAAAGGGGTTGCAGCTAGTGGACGAAGGGACAATGCTAAGAACCTTTAGTAATGCCTACAGTGCAATCCGTGAGGTGCACTGACGGCACTAGTTCCCTACGGGAGCGAAGTGAGTTGTGAAAGCAGCTCTGTGCTGTAAAAGAAATTGAGAAATAAAGAACAAACTAAATAAGAATAACAACAAAGAGCAATAAAAAGGACGAAACGACCAGACCAAGACCCAAGTCGGCCCCTTCAACAAAAGCCAAAAGTTCCACCAGCCTCGAATTGCTGCTGTTACCGTCACGAAGTCGCCAGTCAGTGCTAAGTGTTATCGCTGCACTTTCTTTTGTTTTCTATATCATGAAATATGACGAATACAATAATGTTCAGCAGCCTGAGTTCATAGCTTCAATTGGGATGTCATCTTAAACATCACAAAGGCTTTTGTCATCATTTGCTTGAAGCGGCCTCTCTCTCTCTCTCTCTTCTTCAGTCATAATGAATGATGTTTTCTTATCTCCAAAGAATATCTTAAACTTGAAATCTAAATATTGTGACGGGGTAATGTTTCTATAAGTAAACGACCGTTATTTTGCGTAACATCTGTCATAATCGTTTCCGTGGAATTCGTCTGATAAATGTTCTATCATTGAATCATGGTCCAAGTCTAAGAAGTTCTCTGCAAATCTTTGCAGAATAATTATTAATACTTTTCGGATCGTTATCAAGTGTTGTTACCATTTTCAAGTTTTTGGTGAAATAGAACTTTTAGTCTGTCATACATAGAATTCGTTTGTTTTTTATTAATTAACAATATATCCTAAACGACATATTTAAAGAATATTGATATGCTGGGAAGTCCACTAAGAGAGAGAGAGAGAGAGAGAGAGAGAGAGAGAGAGAGAGAGAGAGAGAGAGAGAGAATCAGTAGCAGAACAATTCTATTAAAAAAAATTGCCATAAAATCATTGACTTTTTTTTTCTTTTCATTAGCAAGGGATATTTCTTGGGTTCTCGCTCCATCTCATTCCTGTTCAAACGGAGGAGAATCGTTCTTTATTAAGTCTCCTCAGAATAACCGACTGCAAAAGTTGGAATTTCTAGGAGGGTGAAATTTCCTCACCAACTTCAAATATCAGTTAACGGAAAATAAGAAAGAATTTAAGCCCAAATGCTGGAACCTATGAGGCCATTCAGCGTTCAAACGGAAATTGACAGGAGAAAGGTTTGAAAAGTGTAACAGGAGGAAAACCTCAGTTGCACTATGAAGCAATTGTTGGGAGAGGACGGAAAGTATGACCGAAGACAGAGAATATGGACGGAGTTACACTAAAAGGAATGAAAGGGGCAGATGGGACACTGCAAAGAACCTGAGGTGCACTGAAGGCACAAACGCCCCTACGGCAATTATCAGTTAATTCCGGAATTGACCTGAGATGGTAAAATCTGCTTTTCTCCTGGTAATTCCTGGAGAGAGAGAATTTATCTCCCCGAGTTCCTTTCATCCCTGAAGGTCAGGTGTTTGAACTCTCGATTTGAAGGTCCTTTTTGTCAAAGGGACGGGAGACCTTTTTCTCTGTGCAATGTTGCTTCTGACAACAGATAAATATTTTAATACAGTTTTTTTCTCTTGTTTGAATAGTTTTCTTTTTTGTTTCATACAGTTTTTTCTCTTGTTTGAATACAGCTTTTTTTCTCTTATGAGCTAATATTCAATTATTTTTACTCTCTCCTATTCTAGTATGAATTTCTTCTCTCTTTTTTTTTGTCTTTAATGGGGGAGAATGAAGACGAAATTAATGACATCAGAAGAAACATCCCCACGACCCCTAAGCAAAGAATTCAGACCCAACAAGCAAACCCCAAGTGTCTACCTCAGTATTCTCTCTTCGCTTACCCAGGGAGTAAGCCTACAAACTACTATGTTGTTTTTGTTGTTCTTGTTCTTGTTGGTGGGGTAGGAAAGCCTAAAAAGGTCTGAAAAGGTGTTCTGTGTTGAGTTAAAGGTAAAGGAATTTATGATTTATTTATTAGAATAAGAGTGTAAAAAAAATAATAGTGTGTATTTTAAACAATACAGAAGAATTATTTCTAATAAAATATACCGTATTTATTTTACGCCTTCTTTACGTGTAACTCTGAAGTCAATGTTGATTCTACAACTATGATAATTACTAGTTTTATACCAAATTTACAGTTGCAGTCTTGTAAATTATTCCATCAAAGCAAAAGACCACATCTAATCTTATAATAAAGGCGGCGAAAAAGCAGACAATCAGTCTTCAAATATCAATATGAAATTCCAGTAGGAGCTTGAGATAATATCCAGTGGCCCATTTATTTTTTTTAACTGTAATAATGATTCCGTTTGACGGATACAGCACTTTGGCTCTTTTGGAATAAAGGAAGACTCAGCCATGATCTGTATCCTCGTTTGAAATCAAAATTTCTGGGATTTAGTTTGTAGTTTCTTTGGTGTTGATGTTTCCACCACTTTGTAATACATACATTGTCAACGTAAAGACGAAAGCGGCTTGGATTTCTAACTATCATTTTTCCTGTGGGGATTCGCTTATATATACATACCATACATATATATATATATATATATATATATATATATATATATATATATATGTGTGTGTGTGTGTGTTGTGTGTGTGTGTGTGTGTGTGTGTGTGTGTGTGTGTGACTAGAAGTACTAAAACCACAAGTCTTGTAAAATCTTAATGAAAGCCTTAAAACTCTTCAGTATTTTATCAATAATAATATGGCCTACTTCATATATATCAGGGATCAAACTTGAAAGCTTTCTGGAATACGTCATAGTAAAAGCAGATTCAATTATATGTATTCCTGGTAATCTTATCGCTACTAAATGAAATTTCTTCTACCTTCGTCACGTCGATAGCATGATGAAAATTACTTGTGTGAATAAAAAGGAGGACTCGCCACTCGAATTGTAGTCAGGTTGGCCGAGCGGTCTAAGGCGCCAGATTTAAGCTCTGGTACTCGAGAGAGTGCGTGGGTTCGAACCCCACACCTGACTACGGGCTGCATTTTAGCTAAAGCCCGTGCTGGCATAAAGCCAGCTTAATCCTCAACAACAACAACAACCACTCGAATTCAGTCCCTTAGCAGTCATCGCTTGATAATGTCCTGTGGATCAGGAGGAAACGTCGCGCAATAATAAACCTAATGACTCCACCGAATTTTACCATGCCCTTTGGTGCGTTGCTCGCCAGTATAAGCAACAACGAGAAAGCCGTCATCAGAAAAATAGAGAAGGCTCTCTACAAGATTAATAGTGCTGAAGCAGCAATCATATTATTATTATTATTATTATTATTATTATTATTCAGAAATGAAGCCTATTCATATGGAATCAGCCCACAGGTACTCCAGACACAATAGGTCCTGATTCACTAAAGATCCCGTCCAAAGCAACTTGCTGCGGCCTATTTGTAAGGAAATTTTTAAGTAACCCTAAATCATAACTAGCCACTCCAAGTTTCTGAAGTTTATAACTAAGTGCCTTGTGATTTATTGAATCAAAAGCAGCACTAAAATTTATTTCAATTACTCTTCCACAGTTCCCTTGCCAATGGCAAGTCAAGCCTAAACGAGCATCACAGGCACCTAACTGCTTCCTATAAGCGTCCTGACTATCAGCTAACAGCCTTTAGGTTCTACATACTTACTTATATAGTGGCTTAAAAATAGCTTTTCTGGAACTCTGAGGAGCATAGGGAGAATAGAAATTGGCCTGTAGCTACTGCAATCTGCAGATATGCCGCTCTTTGGAACAAGAAGTATATTACTAAGGTTACGCTCATCCCTAATGATACTACATCAACATAAAAATCTAGAATCTACTTATATTGGGAGACAACACATTAGAAACTTTCTTAAAAAAAAGGAAGAAATCATCAGGCTCTTCTCTACCCAACCTACTAAGATTATCCAGAATTTTCTTAAGATCCCTGGAGCAAAATGGAAAATTTGTAGGGACATCCTCAACTAATAGCTTAGCCTCAAAAGCTCGATAAAACAGTTTAGCTTTTCTCTTGGGCCAGTAACCAATCTCCCATCATCTGTTGGCAGTGGTGGAATTGAAGACATTATTGAAACCAAAAGACAGGGATGATTGCCAATTTGGTTCCACCACAGATGACGCTGAGAAATTCGTTCAAGTTTCCTCTTCAAGGAAATGTTGTAATTTATCTAGCCTGTATGGAAAGATCTATTTGCAGCATGGAGAGACTCAACAAAAATGGTGTAATTTTCATTTGAACGATTTTGTTTCCATGAATTGAATTTGATCTGTTTGTCATGGTAGGCTCGTCTACATGTGGCTGGTCATTTGGCTTGAATTTGATACCTTTATAGGGGACATATTTAATTAAAATTGCCACCAGTATTTTGTTCAACTTCTTCCTTGGATCAGGATATATATAGCATCTGATAAATTAAGTGCCTGACATGCTTCAATATGTGGTCCCAGTTGGCTCTGGATTATAACAAGGCTGCTTTTTCCAATGGTCTCATTAGGAATATACTAATTGATAGATATATCCATCTCAACAGAAAAAAAGTGCCTATTTTTTTTCACAAACCTTGGTTGGACTTCACTATAGCTGGATCTGCGAATACGAAGTCTAATCTATTACCAGAAATGTGGGTGAGTTCCTCAATTAGTTGGAT
>NC_087214.1:51619335-51651835 GCF_015104395.2 Macrobrachium nipponense
AAACTCACCACAAAATAGTTATCCGTATTATCAGCCAACTAATGACTTTTTTGTTTTTATCTTATTTTCGAAATTAAAAAAAAAAAAAAAAAAAAAACTCCGTCTACGTCCCTCCCACCCCAAAAAAAAAAACCGATATCCAGCCGGCCCACCCACTCCCAAAAAAGGGCAAAGCATTACTTCTCTCTAAGCTGCCACAGAACAACTTAAAATTTAGACCTTTAAGCTTTGTCAAGCAGCTTTCCTATACATTAACACACGAAGTTCACTCAAGAGTCAGGTCAAAACAAACGAAAATGAATAACCACCCAGGTGCACACAATCCAAAAATAAAAGCAGAAGACCATAAACGGAACAAACAATGAGCACGAAAGCATTGCTGCGGTAATCAAGTATTTTGGAACCTACCACAAAGACCAACTCTCAAACGCCAATTACTCACAAATAAACCAAAAACCTATTTATGAATAAGAGCAACAAAGTGGAAAAAATAAATAAACTATGGAACACTTACGCCATCATCGGCAAGTTTCTCGAATCGTCCAATGGGGCGGCGTTTTAGCTGCAAGACTTTCCAGCCGTATTTTCCCCCACACTTCCTCGACAGCCACTATTTTTGCTTTCAACACTCACATGGCATCACCAATATCCCTTTGTGCTGTCTAGAATATTCAGTAAGAAAACTTTAAGAACTCAAAATGCGCGTGTTCATTAACCGACAACCACCCACGAAGTGAGACTCTTGGTCCTGACTCCTGGGTCGTGGAAGATCGAACCAACTTGGATTCTCAGGTGACGTTCTTTTAGGAATAATACTAACAGTTCTCCAATGCTGATGCATAAAACGTTCAATTAAGAATATTAGTGTTAAGGTCATATAAATACAATAATATTTTCCCAATCCATGTTCCCAATGTTGGCAGCGTTTACATGATATTACGTAGACAAGTGTAGAAAGATTATGGAGTACCAACTTTTCGAATATATAATATACAAAATTGAAACTAATGACAACCATAGGAATCACATAAAATACCTTTATAATAACATCGAAAATTTGTGAAAGTAATTTTGAACTCAATATACTACCAAAACATAAAAGAAAATGATAAAATTAAATCCAGACTGTCGGTCTTGTTGAACATACCCATCAAACTCGTGGAGCAAGACTCGTAAGGGTGAAAGTCGAGCTGTTTAATTCACTCTTCTCACCCTTATGTCTCTGAGCCTCTCATTTGCCAGTCGCCAAGAATCTGCTTCAGATAAGCAGTCAAAGATTGGCACAGTTTAAGCCTTAAAATATCCGGGTGGCATTCATATAGCAACAAGCAGGTTTATAGATTCTTTTCTGCGGAATTGTAGTCGTCGTATAATGACCAATGCTATAAATTTTAGTCGTGTACCGACAAATTTTGTATTAGAATTCCAGTCCCTGCCATACACTGCTTGGAACCTTTGAATCAAAATTTGTTGAATGCATCGCTAAAAGTTATATATTACAGATATATTGCAGGTGCTTTCGACAACTTAGGACTGTTAGCTGTATTAACTTTATGGGTAAAATAGGTAGATCCAATGACTGACTGCAATAACTGTGTATTATGTAAATACATTGACCTACTGCAAGTGTGTAGTGTCCTTCTCTGTCGTTACTTGTACGTTTATCATTACGTAACTCTAATTATGTCTGTAAAAAAAGCCCTATAACCCCACATGCACTATAGGTACTAACATTGGTTGCGTACACTTAAAAATTATATATATACAATATATATTCTAAACTGCAACCTATACCACAGTCTAGTAAGTGTCCATGCACCGTGTGTGGCTTATTTGTTTTGGTGATAATAGGTTTTGCTCCTATTAGTGATTTATAATTGTTAAGTTATCTCTAGTTTGCCTTTATAGAATTATGCACCCTGCTGCCCATATTTTCACTCGCTACCCTTTTTCTGCAGTAGGTCCTTCCTTACTTTGCTTGACGTTTCTTTTCATTTTCACTGATTATAATAGATAACAAAGGGAGCAGAGAAAGACGCCAAAGGGTTCCTTTGTAGCGTTCAGGGGATAAAGTAAGCGTAACGAAGAGAAGTTATTGATTCTAAAGAGTAAATATAAAAAACATTTCAACATTTATATATATATATATATATATATATATATATATATATATATATATATATATATATATACATATATATGTAATGTGTATGTGTGAATTACACACTTAGTACTTATTTACACTATTTGTAAGAACATATATCTTTTTTCGATTTTCTCATTTTCATCCTTTTTTTACCTTCGGATACGTTTTGATCCATCAGCTGGAGGGGGATTCTCGTGTGCATGAAATGTGCCCTCAATTACTCACTGAGATTTTGAAGTAGACTTCTTCCCTCAACAGAAAGTCTTGAGTAACATTTTCACAACCTGGCAATAAGTAAGAAAATGGCCCCTGTTTGTGCCTTTGCGGCGGATTTTCCGAAGCCTATAATTACATGTAAAATGCATACAAAGGCTTATAACTTCATTATTATTCGTTATAAAAAGACAAATTTTCCACTCAAATTATTCGTCTTAACTGAAAGTGGTCAGGTTAGTCGTTACAACACTTCCAAACGACCAGAAATGTCAAGAATGAAATATTTCCCAGTCATTTGGTGGATCCCAAAGTAGTAATAATAAAGTCAGCACCAGTTTCGTGTATTAGGGAGAAAAAGCTCACACGAATGAATAAGCATTTTCTTCACGACGTCTTCCAGACAGACCGAGTGGATCTAATTTGATTAAAATTTGAACAACGGCTTCCTGCAACAATTGTCTCGAATATGAGAGAGAGAGAGAGAGAGAGAGAGAGAGAGAGAGAGAAACACAACTCACGAGTGACCTGAAAATTACGATTTCGAAAATCAGACTTTCGAAGCGATGTTACGGTTAATTTGGGCTGTCAAGACAAGCACTGGGGCACCTTGGGGCATTTAGCCTTGAATAAAGTGAAAAGAGGAAGTCGGAGTGGTTGGACAGCAGAGAGAGAGAGAGAGAGAGAGAGAGAGAGAGAGAGAGAGAGAGAGAGAGAGATGAAATACAAGGATCTAGCAGTGAGTAATAGTTAAAAGGATGCTGAGCAGCAAGACTGAAGGATGGAACCAGGAATGAAGAACAAGAAAAAGGCTTCATCAAGATAGCAGGGAAAGGGAACAACTGTTACGGTCAAAGCTTTGCAATGGTTTCTGCTTTGTACTTTGTTTTCAAGGTGTAAACACCGTCCACACAAAAATTATTCTAGCCATTTTTTGACAGAACTTCTTCCCGTGTTTTTTGTAACTTTGTTTCAGCGGATACTCATTACCCTGTAAGGTGGAATCTCTGTTATTTATAATCCGAAGCTATTTCTACTTGATTTTTCAAGTTAAGTTCAAGTTTTCCATCTAACTTCCATAATCAGAACGCTGTCTTACCTTACACTCTCCCTGTTTAGTAGTCAATTTTGTTTCTCTCATTCATCCATTTGTCTTTGTCATCTTTCCTCAGCACAGCGGAACAGTTGTTCATCTTATTCATTCCTTGAGAACCATTCCTTCAATCAGATATACCTTATACACTCTGGGCCAGTATTTTAACCAAGACCTTTGGATAAGTTATGTAGAATGATGGTAACTTGGCCCGAGAGAAGTGACACATGACCGCCACTGGGTTCCAGCAATCGTCATTTTGTGATGCTATGAGTCTACCACTGGGGGATTCAGAGCTGGTGAAACACGGTTTTTAGGCAGCACCTTTTTATCAAAGCATCGGATAAAGATGAAAATGGATAAGCGTAGCTTTTGTAACCCTACCTAATTTTTGCAAGTATTATCCAGTACCCAAGTTCAATAGTTCTGGTGAGAGTAAAAGTGTATTTCCTATGCCAAAGCCATCAAAATCATAGGTAAGGATTTTGAACACAATAGTGACGTTAAAAGAGAACCACATAACTAATGTAAGTATTGGAACTCATAACACATGCCAAATATTTTTTTTTTTTTTTTTTTTTTTTTTTTTTTTAGTACTTCAATGCAAATGGTTTTATTTGGATTGTTGTAAAAGACTGTCTTTGTACTTAGAAGATCTCACGTTCCGAAGTTCCTGGCTGCCGGGTGTTCCATACTTGTACCTGAATTGTCTTTCACCTCCTCTTGGATTATATTATTAAGCAGGTAAGGACATTTTCAACACATGTAGAAAATATTTTTCTGGGAAGGTTATTGGGACATTACAAGGAGATGGCATAACACGATAATAAAGAACTGCTGGGTTATTACCAATACACACAGGTTACTAAAGCCACCGCCACCACAAGTCCCTTTGTTGATGTACCGGTACCGTAATTAATTCTCTGAGGATTAGTAGATTTACCGTCTACTAGTAACATGTGAGTGCGTCATTGCAGTTGGTGCACCGTAACTGTGTCTCCCTCCACCCCACCTTTGCTCCCCTGCTAGCCAACCCATGCAAGGGGGAATTCAGTCATATGGAAAATTCGGTGGATAATTTATTGTTTTTGGCATATCTATGTTTTGGTGACGAAAATATATTTTCCAAAGTTGTTTTACTGTGTTTTAAATGATTCTGATTTTTTTTGTCCCCACCAAAAAGGGAGCTCGAAGCTCCCCCAGTTAGAAAGGGGGGCTCTACTCCCGCCCCCCCAGTTGGTTAATGCTACTCCTAGGATTACTTCATAGGTAAGGTTAGGTAGGATATGGTTAGTTTTGGTCATTTTACAAGCAAAAAGGGGGGTGCTTCAGTGGCGGGAAGGCTGCGAAAATGATTCTTTCACCATCCGAGATGTTTGTTTACCACCTCAGGTGTACCAACCCTCCCGCACTGTTCCTCTTCTTACAGGAACTTCGTCTATGAGATTTCACGAACGTCCTCTTCATCGAAGAGGGAATGTGGTAGTTAAAAAATACGGCGCAACGTTATCATAGAATTCTTTCTTTTTTTCGACATTCTCATTGTTTCTCCTTACCAAATAATTCAATGTAGGATGTAATTCATCCACATAATGAACCAGTCTATAGCTCATTTGTTAGCTCTACATCTCTTCTGGGCAGGAATACAAAAAGACAATTCGTTTTGTTTTACCTCAAGTTTCGACCCTATAGCCTTCTATTTGCGGCAGTAGGAGATGTGTTGCCAAGTAAATATTACCCATTATTATAGAAATAATTATCTATTCACTCTATGAATCTTACCAAGGGTCTTCTCGCTTGCATACATAGTGGCACAAATGCAATTTTGCAACCACGGGGACAATTCTGTATCCTGGTGGCCATTATCGAATTTGTTGAGGACTAAACTGTTAGTGACACTGAATACCTGGTGAATGGGTGGAGCCTCATGACGTCATGTTTACGTCACGAATGATTTTGGGATCATTTTCTGTGATTTTGTCGGTTTCGGCATCAGCGGCTTCATTTTACTTTACAAATATAAACACTAACGAACTTGGGTACTAAATAATACTTGCAAAACTTAGGCAGGGTTATGAAATGTACACTTCGCAACTTTCCCCTTTATCCGATGCCTTGATAAAAAGGTGTTGCCGAAAAACCGCGTTTCATCGACTCTGAATCCCTTAAATAGTAGTTATGCTATATTGTTAAAACTGAGGAGATAACTAGAAACAGAATTAACCCGACAGATATCATCCTGTATAACTTTGTATGATCAAACGGAAAAAATTGCCAACGTTTTCAAATACTTTAAGAATATTTCTATAAATTTTATCAAAATAAACGTAACCTTTCAACTGAGAGATTGGGAAATGCAATTTGTTAATTTAGTGATGGTACCAGACCAATGGATGCCTATGGCTCGAGAAAATAGCGATGCACAGCACTTTGCCTGCCTCAGGGTTTATATTTTTTTATTAATTTTTTTCTGCATGATCTACGGATTTTTTTTTACCTCACTTCTGTGATAATATTTGCTTGCATTCAGTCTTTTCTTTTAATGCGCTATCTAGTTTTTAAAAATTCAAATGGGCAAGTCATTAAATACACTTGGCTATCGAATATGCTGCAGTTACCGTAAAGCGATAAACAAAATACTGAAACGAAGTGGAACCCACCACTTTTACTGACGAACCTCCACAAATTCTTTATTGGCGATTTGTTATAAAAGGGCGACTGAGAGAAATCTGGAAAATGGGAAGCTATGAGGTGCTTGAGACGTTTTTAAGCGGCTGGAAAGTTTGGACGTTTCCTTAAAAGGGATTTGTGCTGCAAAATTCCTCATCGTCAAAAGGATTAAAGATGTTACGGATCTTGGCGCCATTGGAATGGAGCAGTTTGCTGATAACTGAGGTGTTAGAGGCGTAACTATAAATCCCTCCTCTCTCTCTCTCTCTACTCTCTCAGCCTCTCTCTCTCTCTCTCTCTCTCTCTCGTCTCTCTCTCTCTCCTCTCTCTCTCTCGCTCTCATCTCTCCGCTCTCTCTCTCTCCAGACTCTATAATGTAGAAAACCCAATGAAATCACAATCTTTTTATCTTATTGTGACGAGAAATACCAAGAGGAAAGCGCGCCTTTCATAAGTTATGTCCTCAGTGGAGAAATTATGTCAACTTGATAACTTTACCTAAAAAAAAATTAAATTAAGTGCTGAAGGAGAGCAGTAAATATATATATATACAATATAGATATATATATATATATATATATATCTATATATATATATATTATATATATATATATGGATATATATATATATAAGCCTTCTTATGAAAAAACACTGAAAGCTGTCCAGATTTATTTGAGGATTTTTCTTTTCTTTGTTTCGTTATTTTTATTAGGAAATATGACAACTCAGTTATCATTGAATTAAGAAGTCATTTAACTCTAAGAGCAATTTGAGAAGTTTAGTAAAGCTTTCTCAGTAAGTTCCGTTAAGATCACAGCGAATAGCATTATTAATTGTACCTGTTGGAAGAGGAGTAGTGTGAATAGTTAACGATACAACCATCGTTATCACTCAAAAATTTGAGAACTCATTTTCTAAGAATTTTTTCCTTTCATTACTAATTCACAGAGAGAGAGAGAGAGAGAGAGAGAGAGACGAGAGAGAGAGAGAGAGAGAGAGAGAGAGAGAGAGAGAGAGAGAGAGAGCGCTCAGGAACCACTCTTTAAAAACTGGAACCGAAAAGTCAATCATTATGTTAAGCGGACTTTTGGTCTGGCCTTGTACGATAGTATATTCTTGCTTTAAGACTCTTTCGATTTCAAAAATACTAAATGCGGCAATGAATCTTAAAGAAAAAGGAAAACCTTCGTTTCTCGACAAACTCAATATTTTATCCTACTGAAGGGACTCACTTTCCTTCTCTCTCACTCTCTCTCCTTTATCTTTGCTTTTAATTTCAGACTCATTCTTCTCTTCGTTCCCGTCTTTCCTACCTTTTCCTCTCAATAATATTCCTCCCATTACTGGTTCCCATTCCTGTGCCGTTCCCAGATGCGTCTCAACGTCTGCTGAAGAGTGTTTGTATTATACTGCAAAATACTTTATAAAGAATGACGCTACAAATATTATTATGCTTGATATTCCGGGAATCAGCCTCTTCTCAAGTTTCTTTGTTAGGCAGAAAAGGCGATGAATTAAAAATATTTGATGTCGAGTAAAGACAAATGAAAGTAAAGCTAACATATGACAAAAGGTTTAAAAACAGGAGTAAACGGCTGAAATATTTCCCTTCGGGGATTATGCCAAACGGAATAAGAAGAAGAGAATTCCATCACTTCTTATCATTGATCAGAAAACAAGGAGGGCTGTGCCTTCCAGCAGTCAATCGCTGTTATGGAACTGAATGGAAATATCAGCATTCCATCAAGTGAACATCTGCCAATATTCATCGTCCAAATCCCAAAGGATGACGATGTTCGCTGAAGGTGAGGGAGTGATGAAGGA
Source organism: Macrobrachium nipponense (assembly GCF_015104395.2). Lineage (NCBI taxonomy): Eukaryota > Metazoa > Arthropoda > Malacostraca > Decapoda > Palaemonidae > Macrobrachium > Macrobrachium nipponense. The sequence goes on from NC_087214.1 coordinate 51,627,282, forward strand.
CTTCGATCTGAGGTTAAAGAGAGATCGTATGACAGAATAACTATATTAATTTAGTTTCCAAGGATTGCTTGCTAATAAACTGTGCGGGAGTTTCATTTGCTGGAACAATTGCTGAAATAGTAACTGCAAAACAAGGAGAGGAAATTTATCATAAAAGAACTGCATATTAATTTTTAAAAAACCAAAATTGCAAAACACCTAGAAATTTGAGGGACGTGTTTTGCTGTTACCATTAATCATATCACCCACTTTGATAATAGTCTGTAAGGAACCGGTTACAATTCCCACAATTAAACATCGAGAAGAAACTTAGCTGCTCTCCGAGACCAGACTCCAACCTTGATTCAACTCTTCAGACCCTAAATGTCATTCGCTTGCAAGTCCCAGCTACTGAATGGACCTCCTTCGGCTTCATATCGGAGACAGCGTCCTTCCTGTCTGTCGTGTCTGTCGCCTTGCTAACTTGACTTGAGATGCCAGTTACACGACTGCTGTCAATGCTATGGACAACACAAAATAGCAAAGAGAAAAAAGGGGAAGAGAAAAAGTAGGAGAACGTTTGTTTCCGTCTCCGTCCCCGCATCGGTATTCCGCTGATGGATGAAGCTAATGTTTCCCTGGCAATGCTTCTCTTTATGACTCGGGAGAAAAATAATAAAAAGACGTTAAAGATACAGGCATTTAGAGAAGAGTCTCACCAGAAAGATCCTCTTTTGCTTCGTGATGTTGATGTTGCGTCGAGAAATTGATTTGGAATTCGTGAGGATAGAGGTCATATTATCACTTACTGCATCATGTTACTGCTTTACAATTAGTGACACTTATGTTACGTATTACACTTTGCCAGAGATTTTAGACACCAACTTTGAAACTGCGGTAGGTAGAATATAATAGAGAAACTGAATCCTTTGGAATTATGGTCCCTGGGATAATAGTGGATGCACTGAATAGATTCGGTAGAAGAACCGAATCTATTTTTTGTTTTATGATAAAAAACTAAAAACTAAAACTACAGAAAAAAATGTCGCTTAGAACATTCGGCCCAGAACTGAGAGACAGAACTGTGCACCTGTGGATTATTTAAATTTTGGTGGGTCTAAGAGAAAAGAATCAGAATTCATGAATGCCGAGTTCGTGTTAACCAGGAGCAGCTGAGGATGAGAGAGAGAGAGAGAGAGAGAGAGAGAGAGAGAGAGAGAGAGAGAGAGAGAGAGAGAATTTACGACGTCACAAAGACAGAATTTCCCAAAGTTATCCGGGAACATCATCACGATTGTCATTGTGAGAAGATTTGACAAAGAGTGGAACTTATTCATGAACTCACTTAGAAAAGTGCCTCTCTTTTGAAGAATTTGAAAAAAATTGTTTTTTTACATCAATCGTGATCCTGTTACACATTCTAGGGAATATATAAGACCCCCCAACCGCCCTCTCTCTCTCTCTCTCTCTCTCTCTCTCTCTCTCTCTCTCTCTCTCTCTCTCTCTCTCTCTCTCTCTTTTCTAGGTTAATTAATTAGAGGACCATTCTCGAAGACTGAATAATTATTGAGACATTCATGTTCCAAGAAGGCTTCGGTCCCAGTAAAGAGCGCAAAAAATAAAGATAGTGAAATATTTGAAAATACTGACATTAATTATGGGAGGCTATATAAAGGCCAAGAGAAGAAAAGAATATATTTATGATCCCATACTTATGATGAATGAGTGAAAGCGTATACCAGTGATACTTTCAGTCCCTCTATAATATTATTTGACATCATTATGAATCAAATTTATACGAATTAATACTGAAAACCAAAGTATATCTACACCCTCTAGTTTGGTATTAGGTACCGCTTTCAGAATTTCAGATATCTACATAATTTGTTTTCAGTTTCAACAGAGGATTTCTATCACGTTGGAAAAAGTCAGATCCAAATAATGATTGTGACACCTGAAATTTTTACCTACAAAGAATCACTGTACATCAATTGCAGGGAATGACAGCAGCACCACAGCGCTCCCTCATCTCGTAGTGATCGATCTCAAAAGTTAAAGCTAAACTATATAATTACATATGTAATAATTACATATTAATTAGAATGTATTGCGTCATTCTATGTGTAGAAACATGTTGTTGTGTTAATGTGATGACTCCTGTATTCCAGTAGGATCTTGCAGCATTTCTAAATGACAGTTAGTGAATAGCTGACATTGCCTTGAAGTTGCTTTGTATCACATCTTCATTTGAATACACCTGGATCATCAGTTTAAAAAGGCAACGCCAACCGATGCCCCATTGGCAAAATAAATGTTGACGTTCTCATGATAGTCTGTGCCTACGTCACAGACCTAGATCCGTATACTCGTGTGTTTGTGTAACATTGTGCAATATGTCACTCGACGAATGTTCTCGCAACAGAATTGTATATCAGACTTCTATCACACCTCTCCGCTGGAAGAGTTATTCAAATCTTCCTGTCGTTATCATTGTGATGTAAACTTGTTATTTCACTTTGTGTTTTACCGACTTCAAACCTACCTACAAGAACCAACGATAGATGGGGACTTAGAAGAAATATCATCACAGACATGATACTTGTCTAAGATGTGATGTATACAAACCGACACTTGCGAATATTATCGCAGGTCAGAAAAGGGCGGCGCCTTGTTAGTCAAACAATTGCAAGGCGACACCCTAATACATATACAAAGAAATCACAAAATCGAGCACGCCATCATGTTTATCAGCTGAAGACACTGGGAGAGTTCAAAATGAAAAGACAGAGTGCCAAGTACTTTCGTGTATTTAACCCATCTTCGGGGCACTAAGTAATACAGAGCACAAAACGAGTGAGCGAGAAAGCTCTCACAAAAACAAAGTGAAGAAAAAAAAATGTTTACAATAAGACCATTATAAATAGAAACAACGCCCGTCCAGACCTCTTAACTACTCAACACCCCAACAAGTCAAAAGAAGGAAAGCAGATGAATCATGACCCCATTCTCAGAAATGCAAAAGATGACTACTTGTCGACCAGTTTATAAAACAGCTGAATTCACAATTATGAATAGTAACAATAATTAGGGTAATATTAATATACGTAAAAATACATCACCAATAATAGACACAACGACGAGTAATACTAAAATATTTAACTGAATGAACAGAAATATCAATAAGAAATACATTAAATGGAAAATGCCATTTCATTTACTTCTTATTGATATCACTGTCCATTCAAAATAACTTTTACTCGCGTAACCGTATGTCTTTTTTATTCACCTCGAATGAGATAAAAATAAAAATCATAACCGAGAGGCCTTCGTCCGTTTGTGTTTGATCTGCGCAGTCTGATTTTTAAAAGAGGTCGTCCTCCGTTGCTTTTGCCTCTTCTTATATTATCGATATAAATCTTCGCATCTTCGTCACAGAAAGACGACGATATCAGAAACATTGACGGAATGAAACAGACCTTCGTCATCTTCGCTCGATTGAAGGAAGTCGCCATTACCCTACACTTCCAAGGCTCAGGCTGATGCCCCCAGTCCTCTCCAACCTCCACTCTTATGACCCACTTAAGTCGACTGACCACCTGTTATTCATTCATTCCCTTCCGACGTGGACAGTCATAATTGGGATAGAAGAAATGAAGGAAGAAATCCTTCCTTTGGCAGAAGAAGGAGATGGAGGAGCCAGGAAGGAATCAGAGCTCGCTTACCTGGCACAGGGGACACGGCCTGGGATTCATATCAGATGAAGCTTCGCTTATGTTACCGACTTTGTTTTTTCTCTTTTTTACCATTTCATTTGTTAAACGATTTTTGTCTTTATTAATATTGAATCAAAATCACAATTTCTTCGATAAAAGTGTCAAAAACGAAGACTATTGTTGAAGTATGGCTGAATTTAACATAAATATTTTCTATACAGAAAAATAAATCAAATATACGTGACTACTGATTGGAGTGCTCCCACAGTGTTACTGGATGTTGTTGGCCATTTAACATATTATATTTGGGAGGCTCAGCTCCGAAAAGGTGCGAGCCCTCATCATCATGATTATTACTTGCTGCGAACACCCTGCAGATATGGAAATATAGTACCATACCTTTAGATAATACACATACACACAAATATATATATATATATATTATATATATATATATATATATATATATATATATATATATATACACACACACACACAAAAACATAGAGGCAGCTCATCAGTAAGCACTGAGGGACTGCAGCATCCCATATCGATCTCATATGTATGCACAAATTTATGAATGTAAGAAATTAAGTATAGATTATCAATAATAAATAAAATATTGTCATTCTCTTGTTTTTGCAAATAAAAAAATGAAATGAAACATTATTAAGTGGTACTGCGGGTGCTCAGCAGTTCTAATGTTGCTAGCAGGGAGATGAAAATAAGGTGATAAAACATATCCTGCTTATTTATACAAATGAATTTCATTGAAATCCTTCATTTTTCTTCATTAAAAATAGTTTACGTTAAGCTAGTGATGTATAGGTTTTTTACGTCATGGAAAGTAATTCTACATCGGAAAATACTCATTCTAAGCATTAAATCATAAATAACTTAAAAAATCAGCAGAGCTGCTAAAAGCCAACGTTGTGTAGAAAAAACGGCATCGCTGAGTACTGCCCTCTGGAGCAGTGTCAGTCTAGCTGATGGAGGGAAAAGGTGAGTTTTGAAATTCGTCAAAGCTAAATCAATATGTACTATTAGTGATAGGGATCAAATCAGTAACGATACTGATGATATGTAATGTAATGCAGAATAGTCAATTCAGTGGCCAGTTGCAGTGAATGGGAGGAAATGATAACCACATTAATGTCAATGAGTAAAATTCAGAATATTAGCTTACGGTAGCGGTTCTGCTGCCTTCCTCAGCGGGAGAGAGAGAGAGTGTGTGTGTTTTAGCTGGGTGTTCTTTAGTCCTTCTGTTTTATGTAGGCCTATGTTGTTATTTTCCTGTCATACTCAGTTTTGTATCCTAATATTTTTTGAGTTCTTATTCCTTTAATGATTTTTATTATGCTACGCTTAGTTACATAAACATCATATCTTCATATAACCTCATATTCTCATAATTTTCTGTCTCTCCATCCGTCAGTCTCTCCGCTGCTGTTTTGAATTTTAGTATCTCAATATATGTTGTTTCTTTTTTCATTTTTGTTTACAGTTTCAGATTTGATGAGGGCAATCCCCCATTAGTGATCAGTCATTGCCCAAGAAAAACAGACAATTAGTAAACTTAAAGAAGTGACGTTTTCGCCTTTGTCTCTTTACGAAAAGTTTAAATTAATTTATAAATGTATATAATGTTTGTGTGTTTATGAAGTTGAAATCAATGCAATTAAAAAAATTTATGTATGAATGATAGCTACAAGCCGCCACTGTATATATATACATACATATATATACATATATTTATATATATAGATATATATATATATATATATATATATTATATATATATAGATATATATATATATAGCATTCGCAGGAAGAGATAATGATGATGTTAAGGGCTCGCACCTTTTCGGAGCTGAGCCTTCCAAACATAATATTAATAAGGACAAGACCAGATAAAGGTAACATTGCAGAAGCACTTCAAATGTTTATGTTAAATTCAGCCAGACTTTAACAGTAACCTTCGTTTTTTACACTTTCATCGAAGAACTCATAAGTTTTGATTTAATTCCTATATAAAGAACTCTAAGTCTTCATTTAATTCTTATATAGCAGGAATCGACAACAAGAAAAAAAAAATTGCAAAAGCGAAGCATCGTCAGATATGAAACCCAAGACGTGTCCCCTGTGCCAGGTAAGCGAGCTCTCACTTCTCTCTGGCTTCTTCTTCTTCTTCCAAAGGAAGGAAATCATCTTCATTTCCTCAAAAACTCTACTACAGAAATTATATTCACCAGAAATGTTTGGAGGACGATTAGGCTCTCTGGAAATTGATAAATGAATATGTCTTCCCTAATGTACAGAGATAAGATTACTAACCTTATTATTTGATATAAAAGTATGAAAACGAACCACCTACTTCTTCAAATCGACCTGACGCCCCCAGGAACCTCTTTCAAGGGAAGGAGTCACCTACCAATGAACAGACAATTACGCTATTATATATTTCAACACTTTACGAAGTATATCGTTCGGTTCGTTTTCATTTTTTATTTTCCATACAATAATAAGTGTGAAAAAGTATTTTACAATATGGAAATTGGAATGATTATCACAAGTAAAAAATAAAACTGCACAAATAAACCTTGTTCTATGCAGGTTTTTAAGTATTTCATCCGAATCATTATGAAATACCTATTAAAGATTGCTATTTCATGCAAATACCTAATACGTGAGTGAACGGAGTTTGGCTTATCCATTTGTTTCAAGATCTTTGTTAAAAAAAAAAAAAATTTTTATTTCAAGTTAGCATATGAAATATAAAATTAAATTATTAAGTAATTTACAACTTCCTTAAATTAATATAAATACATTTCGCTTGACCGAAGGTTGGTGGAGGTAAAATGCATTTAAAGTGTGCGGCTGGATTGGCACCCTTGGAACACACAATTTTGAGGTTGAGGCGGCTGGTGTTGATGATGCACGATAACTTATAAATCTTACTGCTAATTTTGTTATTAATATTGTAATAAACGCCAAATTATCAGAATATGTTAATATATTTGACGGAGAATTAAGACACACCAGAGAAGAAAATTGAAAATATTATTTTTTATTTATAAATAAATGGTTTAATGCGAGTCACATAGGCCTAGAATGATTGGAACTGGTATCGACATCTTTGTGAATGGATTTCTCGGTGCTTTGGGAGTTACACTAAATTACACTCTAAAGCATTTATTGAACTTTTATTTTTCTACTAAAAGAATTTTGTTTATTGTTACGTTTCAACCTCTTGCTCACTATCAAAGTTATCTACCACCCATTACCGGGATTAATAATATATGGAAATTCATTTTTGTTTTTCTTTTGTACACTCGGCAAGGAATGTTAAGATACAGTTTTTTTTAAAACTTCGGACATATAGTGTTCAATAATGCCACACCTGGCAACTCTAGAAAGGGGGCGGAGCTTCAAAATCGTAGCGTTTTTTGCTTTCTAGATTTCCATTAACTTTACACCATAAAGATTCTGTAGAGGTCCTTTAATAATTTATACTTGAATGTAGAAACAGGCTCTATATTCTTCGTTAATGTTGGTTTGGTAACGTCAGTTCAGGGTAGAATATCGATCATCCTTTTTTAAAACCTACTGTGAAACCTTATTTATAAGTAATCTTTGACACTAAACTGACGTAACATTCATGCGTAATTGAAGACGGATCTTAAACAATGATAGAAAGTGTTTTAAAATTTGGTCAGTACTTGTGGAAATCGTGAGGAACAATACAGTAAAGAATGAAATATTATGACGATAGAGAGAGAGCGCGCAAGCATACGCCTATCGATAGAGATACTTAATTCATTATATTTACTTCGAGAGATTGACAATATTTTTTTCAAATGTTTCAAAAGTGGGGAGAGAGAGAGAGAGAGAGAGAGAGAGAGAGAGAGAGAGAGAGAGAGAGAGAGAGAGCACAAGCATAGGCCTATCTGTAGAGATACTTAATTCATTATATTTACTTTGAAAGATTGAGTGATATTTTTTTCAAATGTGTTTTAAAAGAGAGAGAGAGAGAACAAAATCTGCTTATGTGAAAGCTTAGGCCTATTTATGACTACTTAATTTCATTATATTTTCTTTGGGAGATTGAGAGGTAATATATATTTTTAAAGTATTTTTTAGAAGTGGAGAGAGAGAGAGAGAGAGAGAGAGAGAGAGAGAGAGAGAGAGAGAGAGAGAGAGAGATTATAGTATTGGTGACGGACTTGTGACGGGAAAAGGCAGAAGAAAGAGCGGTGAGTCGGTGCACAGATACCTGGGAAACGGGGTGATATGACTGCCAAGATCGTGCTGCACTATGCTAGATAAAATTTAAATTTGAAGGATCAGAATATTCAAGTCAATTTTCTAAGAAATTCATACCCTAATCTTGATTTCATTCGACAGTTGCCATAACATTCAAAGATTGTAAAAAGACGTGGAAAATTTTAGACACAGACTGCGGTCATTCTTGCTCTCTTGTATATCATGTACTTTTGAAAATCGGGTTTCATCCACAAATCATTCCCGAAAAAAGCTGTGTTAAGTAAAAATAGTTATTACCACAAATAACTCAATATGTATTGCACAGGCAATTAAAGTTTTATATCGTGCAATTAATGCTGATGTGTTGGGAGATCTTTCAGCCTCGCAGCAAAGAAATGCAGTCGTGCAGGGCTGTAGGCTACTACGAACTGCTTTAGCCAGAAAATCTTTGAGCTGACATGCTACTTTAAACTTGATAAAGATTTATGTTTAATGACGGTAGCTTTGTAAACAGCAACTAGCATTCGACCCATGTCAACGTCAAAGTAATCAGTGTGAAATCCGTTACGTAAGCCAGTATCCAGGACTTGCGCTTTCCCGCTCGAAGTTCTAGGGCTCCTCCACATCATAGAAAACGCTCTTGCGGATGCAATTAGATTTGCTCAACCTACCTTAGCCTTAGCAACATTAGCTGCCATTGACGTCAGCTAACATTAAACGCTTTGGAATACAAACATGAGTTTGTAGAAGCTGAAAATAATTGCATTCACCATTTACAATGATACAATAATATCCCCGTTCATGAAGGAAAACGAGTATATATTGTCATCATGATACATAGTACTAAAATCAGAAAATTCACATTCTATCTACCAGATCTCTATGAACGAATCCATCTGAGAAATTCCAATTACTTCGGACATATATCGTGTTTTTAAGTATCTGAACAGTTTTGTTTTGCAGTTTTAACTAATATGATATAATTTGCAGTGTATTTTCATATTCTAGATTAAATTTAGCGATATTATGTCTTTTCAGTAAAAACAAATGGGAAATTCGATGAACGAAAGCTAATGAAAACTGTATCTTCAGTTTTCTTGTCGAGTGTACCTCATTCTGGAGAGTGTAAACATTTTTCTCTCAAGAAATGACTAATTCAGCCATCAGCCATATGGTTTCAGGATTAGGCCATTCCATACTGAAATGACCAATTATATGTTTGGCACAAGGGCTGCAAAAGAACACATTATTGGTTATAAAAATCGAATGCCACACAAATACTTATAAACAATAATATTACTTGCCTGTTATAGGATTATTCTTCCCTTTTCTTTTTTTCACAGACCAGGCAAGGACCATTCGGCCTTTCCAAACATTTCTTGTACATTTTGATTATGATTAACAAAATAGAGATATTAGTTTTGTTTTGAACGCTGTATACGCAAAACATATACGCCAACAATTTTGAAGGCTAAGATAAAACCCTCTTCAGACCAAAAAAAAAAAAAAAAAAAAATGTTAGCCGAGTTTCAAGAAAAAAATAATACCACAATTATTAAAGAAGAAACACTAAAAAACGATAATAATTTTAATTTCCTTTAACCAATATTATTTAACTCGTCTGCCATAATACACATAAGGGCGTGAATCGGTTTTTTGTTTTAGAGTAAGCCATCGTGTGCAGGAAAAGGATCTTGCGCTTGGGCAAAATGTGACCAGTTAACAAACTTAGTCTGTCACCATAGTACATCATGCACTTGCGCGGTCAGACGAATAGTTGCCAGATACCGCTTGCTGAATACTTCCATATATATGTATCTATTATCCGAAACATTAGGGCAACTGATGCAATACTTTATAATGTGACATTTACAATCCTAAATATCTGCACAAGTATTTCAGGGACTTGATTAACACCAAAAATGGTAGAAACAGACTCTGCCAACTGGAACGTTTCTTTACAGTTTTGTTCTGTCAGGTTGTTTCGTCTCTCACCCGTTGGCGTTTGGGCTTTATCAAAATACATGAAATATATTGCGGCCTCAAGGTTGCCTAGGCCTAAACCATGAGGCCATAAGTTCGAGACCAAGTCAGGGAGTCAGTGTGAATGCTTGTCCAGGTCGAGATCTAGGCCTAGGCCGAGGTCAGAAGAATCCGGTCTCGTGGTCTCCAGATCACCTCCGCTGTAGTGTGTATACGAAAGTGTCTTGCATTTGATGTAGATGTTTGGTTGGCTTCCAGCTGCTTCCACGCGTTGACGATGAAGAGAAAAGCAATAAGGGCCAGTTCACACCGGATGCGATGCTGAACACGCAAAGCTATGGTAGCCAGGCTGAGGCACGTGACTCTTAATTGCTGAGGAGGTATGGTGCTGGAATAGGTAACCGGAAGGGGAGGGGGGTGTTAGTTAAACGGATTCCCATTTGATTTGATCCTTACGAGAAGGTAGGGTAAGGGTAATACAAAGATATAAATACTGGAATGAGGAAAACTAATTGTTAACCAAGAAAAAAAAAAAAAAAAAAAAAAAAAATATATATATATATACATATATATACATACATACATACATACATACATACATACATACATACATACATACATACATACATACATACATACTACTACATACTATACATACATACATACATACATACATATACATATATATATATATATATATATATATATATATATATATATATATGTAGTATATATATATATATATATATATATATATATATATATATATATATATATTGCTCCTCTCTCTCTCTCTCTCTCTCCCCACTTTTAAAACACATTTGAAAATATATTATCACTCAATCTCTCAAAGTAAATATAATGAATTAAGTATCTCTATAGATAGACCTATGCTCTCTCTCTCTCTCTCTCTCTCTCTCTCTCTTCCAAGTTTCTCTTCTCTCTCTCTCTCTCTCTCTCTCTCTCTCCCTCCACTTTTGAAACATTTGAAAAAATATTATCACTTAATCTCTCAAAGTAAATATAATGAATTAAGTATCTCTATCGATAGGCCTATGCTTGCGCGCTCTCTCTCTATCGTCAGAATATTTCATTCTTTACTGTATTGTTCCTCACGATTTCCACAAGTACTGCCCAAATTTTAAAACCCTTTCTCTCATTGTTTAAGATCTGTCGTTAATTACGTATGAAAATTTACGTCAGTTTAGTGTCAAAGATTACTTATAAATAAGGTTTCACAGTAGGTTTTAAAAGGATGATCGATATTCTACCCTGAATTGACGTTAACCAAACCAACATTAATGAATAATATAGAGCCTGTTTCTACATTCAAGTATAAATGATTATAGGACCTCAACAGAATCCTTATGAGTAAAGTTGATGGAAATCTAGAAAGCAACAAACACTATGATTTTGAAGCTCCGCCCCTTTTCAAGAGTTGCCAGGTGTGGCATTATTGAATAATATACTATGTCCGAAGATTTAAGAAAACTGTATCTTAAGTTTCTTGCCGAGTGTACTTGAACCTCGTATATTACTTCAAGTAGTGAACTTTGGATAGGGGTAGGCCTATATTATTATATATTATATATGAATTATTTTAATTTTAAAATATATATATATATTATATAGATATATATATTATATATCTATATATAATAATATATAGGGCCTACCCTATCCAGTCACTACTTCAAGTAGTGACTGGATAGGGTAGGCCTATGTATTATATATATATATATATATATATATAATATATATATATATATATATATATATATATATTATATATATATATATATTATATATATATAATATATAGGCCTACCCTATCCAGTCACTACTTGAAGTAATATACGAGGTTCAAGTACACTCGGCAAGGAAACTTAAGATACAGTTTTCTTAAATCTTCGGACATAGTATATTATTCAATAATGCCACACCTGGCAACTCTTGAAAAGGGGCGGAGCTTCAAAATCATAGTGTTTTTTGTTGCTTCTAGATTTCCATCAACTTTACTCATAAGGATTCTGTTGAGGTCCTATATCATTTATACTTGAATGTAGAAACAGGCTCTATATTATTCATTAATGTTGGTTTGGTAACGTCAGTTCAGGGTAGAATATCGATCATCCTTTTTAAAACCTACTGTGAAACCTTATTTATAAGTAATCTTTGACACTAAACTGACGTAAAATTCATACGTAATTAACGACAGATCTTAAACAATGAGAGAAAGGGTTTTAAAATTTGGGCAGTACTTGTGGAAATCGTGAGGAACAATACAGTAAAGAATGAAATATTCTGACGATAGAGAGAGAGAGCGCGCAAGCATAGGCCTATCGATAGGGATACTTAATTCATTATATTTACTTTGAGAGATTAAGTGATAATATTTTTTCAAATGTTTCAAAAGTGGAGGGAGAGAGAGAGAGAGAGAGAGAAGAGAAACTTGGAAGAGAGAGAGAGAGAGAGAAGAGAAACTTGAGAGAGAAGAGAGAGAGAGAGAGAGAGAGAAGAAGAGAAGAGAAACTTGGAAGAGATTAGAAGAGAGAGAGAGAGCGAGAGAGAGAGAGAGAAGAGAGAGAGAGAGAGAGAGAGAGAGAGTAGAGAAAGGAAGAGAGAGAGAGAGATAGGTCTATCTATAGAGATACTTAATTCATTATAATTACTTTGAGAGATTGAGTGATAATATATTTTCAAATGTGTTTTAAAAGTGGGGAGAGAGAGAGAGAGAGAGAGAGAGGAGCAAAATCTGCTCATGTGAAAGCTTAGGCCTATTTATAACTACTTAATTTCATTATATTTTCTTTGGGAGATTGAGTGGCAATATATATATTTTTAAAGTATGTTTTAGAAGTGGAGAGAGAGAGAGAGAGAGAGAGAGAGAGAGAGAGAGAGAGAGAGAGAGAGAGAGAATTATAGTACTGGTGACGGACTTGTGACAGGGGAAAGGCAGAAGAAAATATAATGAATTAAGTATCTCTATCGATAGACCTATGCTTGCGCGATAGGATATGACTGCCAAGATCGTGCTGCACTATGCTAGATAAAATTTGAAGGATCATAATATTCAAGTTAATTCTCTAAGAAATTCATACCCTAATCTTGATTACATTCGACAGTTGCCGTAGCATTCAAAGATTGTAAAAAGACGTGGAAAATTGTAGACACAGGGTGCGGTCATTCTTGCTCTCTTGATATAGTCTTTACTTTTGAAAATCGGGTTTCATCCACAAATCATTCACGAAAAAAGCTGTGTTAAGTAAAAATATTTATTACCACAAATAACTCAATATGTATTGCATAGGCAATTAAAGTTTTATATCGTGGGAGATCTTTCAGCCTAGCGGCAAAGAAATGCAGTCGTGTAGGGCTCTAGGCTACTACGAACTGGTTTGTAATGGGAGCATATAGCCAGAAAATCTTAGAGCTGACATGCTACTTAACCTTGATTAAGATTTATGTTTAAAGACAATAGCTTTGTAAACAGCAACTAGCATTCGATCTATGTCAACGTCAAAGTAATCAAAGTGTGAAATCTGTTACGTTAGCCAATATCCGGTGACTTGCGCTTTCCCGCTCGAAGTTCTAGGGCTCCTCCTCACATCATAGAAAACGCTCTTGCGGATGCAACTAGATTTGTTCAACCTACCTTAGCTGTCGCAACATTGAGTGCCATTGACGTCAGCTAACTTTAATCGCTTTGGAACACAAACATAAGTTGGTAGAAACTAAAATAATTGCATTCACCACTTACGATGATGCAATATATCCCCGTTCATGAAGCAAAACTAGTAAATATTGTCGTCGTGATACATAGTACTAAAATCAGAAATTCTCATTCTATCTACCAGATCTCTATGAACGAATCCATCTGAGAAATTCCAATTACTTCGGACTTATATCGTGTTTTTAAGTATCTAGACGGTTTTGTTTTGCAGTTTTAACTTATATGATATAATTTGCGGTATATTATCGTATTCTAGAGTAAATTTTGCGATATTATGTCTTTCCAGTAAAAACAAATGGGAAATTGGATGAACAAAAGCTAATGAAAACTGTATCTTCAGTTTTCTTGTCGAGTGTACATCGTTTTTGAATTCCCTGCCTCACTGTTCGAATTATTTATTATTTACATTAAAACTCTTGATAGACTTTAATCACGAAAATCGCTTCAACCAGGACACACACACACACACACACACACAGAAATGTTTCAGAAGTGGATGGTGGACAACAGAGGAGGAGGAGATTTTTTATTAAAGGAAGGAAATCTGTGCAGCTTTTGTCTTACTCTGTTTCCAAGTTCTTTTGGGGAATTTTCTCCCTAAAAACCGAGAGATTCGGTTAAGGATATGAAAACGGTATTTATGAATATGAAAAAGCCTAAAATCTTGATCTTTACCTTCCTATGAGAATACTCACTGCTTTTGATTATTCTAATAAGATGTTTCTCTCCCCAAAAACAGAGAGAAAATAATGAATAATATAAATGGTTAAGGATGAGAAAAGGTTCTGAATCTAGTATAGTAAGATTAAGCCTTATTTATGCTGGCACGGGCTCTTGCTTTGCAGCAACCCGTACAATCTGAATCTATGCTGCTCAGGATTATTGATTAACTTGACGTTTGGTTGTTCCACCTAACAAGGAATGTAGTAAATGTGGAAGGAACTGCGGCAGTTGTGTGTTTTCATAGCCTTTCCCTCGAGGATACCTCAACTTCCGCGTTTCTGGTTTCATCTTTATTTCGATATTTCAGAGCATTTGGATCATCACTCCAAAAATTAGACTTAGGTATCATACCCTGACTGTCGAAACGTCTTCAGTCAACTCAGAATGAAAATACTGCCCACTTTTTATTATTTAAACGAGAATTTCATAATATTCTATGTAATAAGTATATTTTCTATGCTGAACTTGATGGGTTTGTAGATTGAAATTATTAAAAAATATGAATAATTCAAAATAGTGATTAAATATATTGAAAACAATTACGTGAACAAAGAAAACTTCCGGATGAAAGACTCCTCTCGAAGCTCATGAAAGAAATGTGTCCTTATTCGACGCCTTTATTGGGAGATACCTTATTAACATCAGCCTAATCCCTCCATCACTCCGTCGCATGAAAGCATCACTAATGATAACAGTTATTTTAAAATTCCCCTCACCGACAACGGAAGTCTTAAAATGCATGTTTATAAAATATGTTCTGTTCAAAGATACTTTATCTTTCATTCCCCAAAATATTTGCATACACTCGTGTTACACCCTGTATGATTGTTGTAGCTGTCAAAGAGCAACCCCTGATTAAAGCAATAGGTTTTTATTGAAAAAAAAATCTGAAATAGACTTAAACGAGAACGTCGCCTTTCATATTTTTTATCCTTTCATTCTACTTATAATATGCTTATGGTAGTAGGTTTTGCCATACATGTGAAACTAATTTTCATTAATTTCTATTTAGAAGAAATGAATAGCTACAGAAAGATCAACCCAAAAGAGCTTTTAAGAAAGTAAGCCTCTCTTAATGCATTCGTCAGTTTTGACTCCCACAGCCTTCCAACGTGCCCAGGTGAAACAGGATGATATGCAAGGAATTCGATAAAAAATAAAAGACTGAATTATATTCGTTTGATTTTTATGACTGCTTTTGAACTTTGAATAGGCAAGTCTGTTAAGCAATTATGAAAAGGATAAGAAAAAAGGAGAACATGGCCAATAAAAAAAAGAATAACCGGAATAATCGAATAAAGCAGGTTAATATAGATATTGTCGATTTAAATATTCATTCACATTACGTATCCGAGAGAGTATACTGCTGAAAATAGACCTAGGTTAATCATGCGTGAAAATCAGAAGTCCAATTTAGGCCCACTAAATGTGCCATGCAAATTATTTTATTGATCAAATGACAAAATTAGTTTAATTAAACATCGCTATTAAAGAAGGTTGACGCCTTAATGTATTATATATCGGCTGTAGGAAATAAAATAACATTCTTCTTGGAGGGGAGTGGGGGGGGTGGTGGTGGGGGCGGGGGCGGGGGTTGTCTCTACAGAACAGAAGTATCATTATCTGGACAGGAAGTTTCAATATGGCCACCGGAGGTCTAGCGCTCCTTTGTGTTTTTCTCCAAATGAAAACTGAGCGAAAATATTGAATAATAATATAATTAATTAAGGATGCGAAAACAAAGTTCTGATTATAGGCTATGCGGCAATTAAAGACGTTTCGTAGAACCATCACCTCAAAAGGAAAGCGGATGCGAGACCAATGGACAAGTTAACAATAATTGTAGGCGTTTAATGACCAATAAAACGGATACCGCCTGATAAAACAAATGAAGGTTGAAGGCGATTCCGCCAAATATGAACACTTCTTACCCAAATGAGTACAAAAAAGAATAAAAAAAGTATCTAACCTTACCATTTAATCCCAACTTCCGAAATATTAGAAAAAGAGTAAATGAAAAAGGTGAAGAAAAGGTCAACCTGGTCTTCAACTATAAGAATACACTCAAAGGCTGTCGCATGCAAAATAATAACTCCAACCAAAGCTTTAATTAAGAAATTAGTGTTTATGAAATACCTTGTCTGGATTGCGATAAGAAATATTACGGAGAAAGTGGGAGGGGACTACCAATCAGAATTAATGAACACCAAAGAGCTTATAATTTACATGCTGAGAATAATGCACTAGTCTCACATAGTTTAAATGACGATCACCGCATAAATTGGAACGAGTCAAAAGTAATTTTCAATAGTAAGGATACAGGTATTAGAAGGTTAGCTGAAGGAGCAATTATTAACAGGGGTCTCTCTATGGAAGGCAATAAAGCCTTTACGCAAGAAGATTTTATTTTAAATGAAATAATTTGCTGTCAGTTTATAAGAGATTATAACAGAGAAAGGTTGCATAGTAATAACACCAATAATCTAGCCACCTCTGATACTGCCGCTGCCTCATCTTCTTTCGTTCAGGTAACAGGGACACATCCCGTGTCCCTTGTTGCAGGCGCCCAAGCTGCTATGGACAACAGATCAAACGATTCAAGAGACGAACCGCCACTTCGAAGATCTAGGCGTTTAGCTGGTTTGCCGTTGGAGAACGAGGGGATAACGTGAAGAGCCAACTACATCATCAAACAGGCTATTTGTAAACGAATAAAAAAACAAAGTTCTTGTATGGTCGCTGTTAATAATTGTATTCAGATTGACAAGGAGGACCGTGCAGGTCTTCGAAAGCTTTCTGCTTTGTATTTTAAATAACAAGATCAGACATTATTGTGGATTTACTTTTCCATTTTATTTTATTAACTCATGTGATTATGAGGTTTCTTTGAATAATAATAATAATAATAATAATAATAATAATAATAATAATAATAATAATAATAATAATAATAATAAACACCGAATCCCGTTTATTGCGGAATGCTAAATTTAGATGTAAATATACAATTCTAATAATAATAACTTGATTTTGTTGAAAAGACTATTTACTTCGCATTTTAATTTGAATAATTATAGATGGATGGATGGATGTATGAGTTTTAGGGCAAGAGCCCAGGCACTGGGGCCAAAGAAGCCATTCAGCGGAGTAATGGAAAGTAAATAAATTACATTATAAATGAGTTAATAAGTGTATGGAGAAAATGGTTCATAGATAAATTACCATATGACAAATGAATGAATTAATGAAAAAAAATGCTTAATAAATAAATATATATATCTATGATGTGGTAGATAAAAAATAATTAAATGTTATTAAAAATGTTTATAGACTTTAAAAAGGAGATGAGAGCAGAAATATCTGCTTCATCTCCCAAAATATTACATAGGTATTTACCCCTAAAATATCTCTCTCTCTGGTTAAAATATCTGGGGCAGGCAACCGGAATGTGCTCCACTGTTAGCAACTCGCCACCGCAAGCACACTCTGGGAGGCTGCCCCCTTCTAAATTAACTGATGAGTCAAATAAGTGTGCAATTCTACGCACATCTTACCTAATGCTTTGTGGCCCCTAAAAATGGTTCGTCTTTTAATCCCTAGACCTTTGAATACTCAGGAGGGAAGGTCACTCATGAAATACTTTTCCATCCGCATGATGGAAAAAGTGTATAAATCCGCAATATAAGCATAAAGACAAGAGTAACAACAAGAGGCCGTGCTTGCATAAGGCCAGCAATTTCAAGCAACAAGAGACTTAAAGTTAGTAGTCGCCTGAAAACTCCATAGAGTGGCGACACAGCTCTCGAGACCAAAACAATAAATGGAAGAGAGAAACTAACGCGTGAGGATCAGAAATATTGTAAAAGACTCAATGATGCCACTGGAATGTTTGCTTCCAATGAAAATTGTTTAGGGAAAAAACTATGCCCTAACTTTATTCATTACTAACAAGGTGATGGCATCAGAATGAACTTATATCTACTACGAAAGACGGGCTGAAGTCACAGACTATGTCAACCTCTCGTCAGATGCCAAGTGGCTGGAAAAGGCTGTTTGCCCTCACAGGGTGATGCTGACAGCTGCTTGTGTAGCTCACTTGTCTAGACAATTTAGGGAGCCTGGAAGAAAGGAGCCTCATTTTTATCTGATTATTATAGGAACAGAACGTATTTAAGATTTCTTTTAGAAAAATGGTTACCTTAAAAATTTTCAGCTAAAAAATAAACTCGAAGCAATTAAAACATTATTATGCTGAAGATAGCATCATCAACAATAGGAACTCCAAATTTATCAACCCTTTACCTGTGTCAACACCCAAGCACACACGTCTATGAACTCTTAATTGGAAATACGATATCTATTCAGAAATCAACAAAAAGGTAGATTATCCCTCAATCAAATCTGCCGCTTTACCTCATGCACCGCTTAGCTTAAATGAAGAATAATTCCGGAAAAATGATGTGGATTTCGAACACAAACCCCGCTCCCCTTTCCAGACCCGACAGAGAGAGAGAGAGAGAGAGAGAGAGAGAGAGAGAGAGAGAGAGAGAGAGAAATATTTTCTCCAGCAACAACAGCAACCGAGAGTGAATAGTATAGGGAAAGAAAAAGGGAGGACGACGTCCATTATGCCTCTCGTCTTCATTATTCTGCTTAGACTCACACAAAAGCAATGGAATTATGAAAGGCCTTATTTTTTTTTTTTCTTTTTTTTTTTTTTTAGTCAGAGGATGAATTAACAGCGTAATGTCTCAATGTATCTTTAGGAAATTCTTTGTCTCGGGATAAAACGAATGTGCCATTATGAATTCTGATTGTTTTTCACTCCACAATCGTACCAATCTATATTTTGCCATTTCCACTGATATTTTCTCTTGTGGAAGAAAAAAAAAAAGGAAAGGGAGATTTCTGAGTAAATAAAATTCGCTGTTAAAAGCTGCGCTTAGTTTGTTTCATACCTTTAAGGATCTGCTCAATTTAACCAATTTTCTCCTTAGTGCTTTTAGCGTTTCTAAACTATTTCAGGGACTCTCAGCTCTCGAGCTCTCAAAGGTAGGAGGAAAGGGAGGGGGTAGGGGATATATATACACCACTCCTTCCCCCCTCCTTCAATACCCATCAGCCAAGCACGCTGTCTACTAGGCGCGGTTATGTCATGTCAAGTTTGTATTGGCCAAGGGATTCACAGAAGGAAGAGGAATCACACTCCAATCCATCCTAAGGGTGCAGCAGCATACTGCAATAAAACATGTCATAAGCACACGTCGGCAACTTACTTGAAGTTCTCCATTACTGCTTCCCTTGACTGTCCAGCATTTGCCCGAGATTCGATCTCCACTTTGGACCCTGGCGAGTTTTCAACCTGTTTCTAATTACGTCGTTGACTAGTTTTCGTCCATTTTGTGATATGTTGCCGATTCATTTCCGACCAGTTTGCAATAAGTATGTGAGAAGTTGCCGACATGTGTATTACACGTTTTATTATAGTGTGGATACAGCCTCAGGCTTCCAGGTTGGGTGAAGGGAGACAGAAGATGGCAGGTGAATGGGTGACAGGTGATGATGACCTTTTCTTCCTTTTCAATGTGAATGTTCTTCACCTGAGCCTTTACAGCAATTAGATTTTCATAGTTTCTGATAGCTCGGCGTGTGTTTTTTTTTTTTTTTTTATTTTTTTTTACTAGTTAGGAAAAATTATAGACTTTGGTTTTTGTGCCCCTCTTAATTAAAAACATCAATTTTATTTTGAATGTTCACTCAAAAAAATTAAATATTTTTTTTATCAAGAAAACAGTTATGCCTTTTTTCAATAACAATTATCAATGTTCTAGTTAATGAAAACTACTACGAATTTTCTTTAGATGTTTGAAAAAGTTTGGATGCCACTGCCTCTTTAATCATAGAGGATTTATAACTCAAACACAATTCATATTATTGTAAAGAGTCTTTAAAAGAAATGCCAGACCATCCCCCATTTATGTCACAACAAATCTCTGAACTTTCCAAGGCACATTCATATCAAACGCACTGAAATACTTTACCAGAAAACTAATGCAATTCAGACTTCCATAACGTCCCCCGGAAACACCAATGTTGGGAAATAGCTGCATTTTAAATATTCCGTCAGAATACATTCGAAAAAAAAATTTAAATTGCAATTACAACTGTTCGGAATATCTGACTTTATTTCGACGGGCTGGTAGACTTCCACTTCCTCTCGTGAATATTCACCCTCCAGGTTCTATGCGCTGAATGTTTATGCAAATGCCTGGCTGAAAGTTATCAGACGAATTTATAGGGCTGCCTGAATGGGGTGTGTGCTGTTGTGTGAGAGGATTCTATCTATTTTTCCTTTTACGAGAATACAATACTAAAAGAGGTAAATTCAGCGTCGATGGTTCAACTTTTATCTAACAGGTCAATTAGTCCGAGTTACTCCGTGGGATAATATATTCGTACTGCACATTTTCCTAAGTTCGAACCCGAGGATTCCATCAGTGATGAACAATCGGGAATAAATGTAATTGTCTGAAAGGATTACATTCAACCCTATGTAGAGAAACTTCCATAACTACCATAACCAACGAGATTATCCGAACTTACGAGATATGTCAATCACTATGAATCAGCGGTGTCGTAGCCATGCAATATTGCAATAACAATCACCACACACACTGCAAAGGCTTACAATGACCATGTAAGAGCAATGAAGAAAAGGTTGTCGAAGAAGAAATTGCTGCATCAGCCAAACTCTATGTGGAAACGATCCTCCTTTTAGGCTAAACTTCATAAACTGAAAAAGATGATTAAAAAGGGTAACTTAAAGAAGACAGGTAAGGGATAATGATTGTTGTCAAGAGTGTTCTCCCAAGAGAGGGTTATTCCACGGAATATCACTCTGTCAACAAAGATCTGCATCAGTGGGTCTTAACCTTTTTATTATCGCCCCCCCCCCCCCCCCCCAGAGTTGGTACTTCCCTCCACGCCCCTTTTGCATCTTTGAGTAATTTTCCTTTTAATTTAAAGGAAAATAAAAAAACGAGAGCGAAAGAAGAAGGGGTTTCGAGGGATAGGGAAGGAGGTAAATAACGTTATAAGGCGATACTTTTTCATTTTTCATAAACTTCTAAATATTAGTTCTTCGCTCTTGTTACGAGAATAATAAATATACTAATTAGAGAATTCTTAATTTTTCCCAAGAGCTCGTGCCTCCCCTGGAAATTCCTGACGCCCCCAGATTGGGAACCAATGATTTACATCCTAGATTAAAAAAGTTCATTAGAGTGCCAAATAGACCATTATATCTTTAGACCCTGGAAAGGAAGGACGAGTGCTTCTCAAAAACTAAGGATCATAATCAACAAACTATTTCTTGTTAAATTGAAAACAGGCAAAATCAACTACAGGGATTGATGTATGTTACGCACACAATCTGTGACATGTAATACCTGCATCTACCTCTAAGAATCTGACAGGGTGGCATAAAATGTGAGAAAATAAGTTTCAATAACTGAAATGAAATAAAATAAACATTTACTTCTTCCAAGCATACGGTCTTTTACCACCTGTGTTCTTTCTCATATATTTATCTGCTCCTTATTTTCCCCAGAAACCTGGAGCTGCTGAGACGAACTGTTTGTATCGTTATATGGAACAACAAAAATTTTAAGATTGAACAAAGTGGATACTAATAAGGTAGGCATAGGTGGCAAGATATATCAGGGTGCTTCAAGATGGAGCCCACAACAATCAAGCAAGCAATGCCACGAGGGATTTGCCTACTTGGGGAGGATTGAACTCACATCCCAGCAAAAAAAAACATTCCTCAGTTTCTGTATGCAATACCCTTACACCAAGAGGCTACACCCACAGAAAAGACAATTATGACAGAATTCAATGTAGACAGACACCTGCAACTCAAGAGAAGACAATAAATTGGAACTAACACCTACCACAAGAGGAGAGGCAGGACACCATGGAGAAGTACTGTGTGCCAGACATGGAACCAAATTCAGAATATTTTGAGGAAAGGAATTCTGTGTAACATTCAAGTGAGTGCCATCATGATGCTCTTTGAATAAATGAATGACACTACACCACCTTTCCTGAACCTTATCAGTGCCAACAACAACTCTCAAATTCCCAAGACATCAGCACATCCTCAAGTCACTACAGTTACTGGAATTCAAGCACTTCCTTACTGTCAGACAAGAGACGATTCACTTTCCCTCTAATTTCAGAAAGCCTCATCATCAACTTTGACCACGTCCCATAAGAATGACCAACCAGAGCCAATGCCTGATACCATTAGAGCCCAGTCATCTCTATGAGTTGGTTGGTGACCTCTGACCAGACCCTCACATCAACCTTCCAGCCAATCAGCTCACGTTTATTGGGAGATTCCTTCCCACTCACAAGCTTTGCATCAACGTAATCGAAAGTCTACACCAGTCCTCCTTGACACATTACCAATTTTTTTTCTTCTGTGGGAAAGGGCCTCCGCTGGCATAGGGTCAGCTTAAGGTAAACCACCTGACCCACATTAAGTCCTCAGTATAAACCTTTCCTTTTTTTTTATTATGTTTGACAGAGAAAGGATACTGACAACATATATTGAGCATTTCATTCTTCTAACTATAACAAGTAAATATTTCATTTTTAACAGGCAAATTAAGATTTTCGGTAATATCTTCTCTCTCTCTCTCTCTCTCTGAACTGCACATCGGTGAAAAAGGCTTCACCAGACAAAGAAAAAAATAGCAGTCACAGAGTCACAGAATGCTATGAATATGCTAAACAATATTGCAAGGAATAAAATAACGACAGGAAAAGGGGGAAAATGACATAAAAAGGAAGATACCATATTGCAGACATCAATTAGTAATGAAAAGATATAAAAAAAATACACATAAAAAGCTGTTACGCAACTGTCAAGTGACCACTGCAGACCCTCGTCAACTGACAAATCCCTTACAAACCACAGGGGCATAAAAGCGAGTTTGGGGAGAGGTGTACAAAAATATTAATACAAATAAAACATTTTTCAAGAAATTGAATCTCAAACTTTATTTAAATTAAATAATTAATCAATTGAGTTAAGTAACCCTTTGAATTTGTACGTGCATGGACTTCCATGTTTCCACGGTCCTTGGATACGTCACTAAATGACAGACGTCAGACCTAACAAGGACGCGGAAAAAGCTCGGGTAAGACAGTACCAAAGTACCGCAACGACCCTTCACTTCCACCAACATCGCCAGAGACAAGACGGACGATTATCGGTTACGAAAAATTTGGAGGAATCGATAGTTGGCTGGTCGGGTGATCAATTTCTACTTTCTTCACTTTTTGTTGATGGATCGTTTTCCGGAGGTACTGATGTGGTAATGCAGCTCAAGAGACTTCCTGTTGAATCAGAGCCTTCGTAAGGTGTACGAAATTGAACATGAGAAAATAAGCTCATCGTGTGGGGGTTTGAGGTGAAGGACAATACATGGTGGAGGACAACGGCCGAGTTCCAAGATCTTCGCTGCTGGATGCCTAACTCGGGTAAGTTCATGTAATGCAGATCCAAGGGTGTTATGTGTACTTAGTCGGCGATAGTGTACTATACACTTAAAGATAATTGAGGCAAGACCCTTCATTAATTTTTCAACCTTCAGTAACTTGATTAACGTATCGAGTATAAAATCGTTTGAGATTTGTATCTTGTTTTAGCCTCGGTACCCTTTTTTTTTATTAAGTGTGTTTGGGATGGCAACCAGTCGCTCCCTATAACTTGTCTTTTTTTCCTGTAGGTTGGAGTTTCGCTAAAAGGGGTGGAACCTTGGAGTGAAGAGAGGTCAAGAGCTATCGTCTTGGAACCAACAGGACACTTTCGTCATCCTAAAAGTTACTAGAGTAACTTTCCGATAAAATTTAGCGAAAGAGGGAATAACAACAACTAATGGAAGCTCAAACTAAGAAAGCATCATAACTGATGAATTTCCACAGAAAGCTGTCGATTAATAAATCCGACTTCTTTGTCTGAGGTTAGATCATGAAGAGGTGAAGGTACTGGTGCGATAATGACAACATTGCTTTAACAAGATAAATATGTTCATATCTCTATGTATATTTATTTGTCATATGTGTTAGTTTATTTCACATACAGGATTCTA
>NC_087214.1:51659335-51664335 GCF_015104395.2 Macrobrachium nipponense
GTATTTTGGAACCTGAAAACACAAACTAGTTCTCAACAAACTACACGATCCCGAAAATTCACGAGAGAAAACCAAACACATTGATAAACAAGAGTAAAAATACAATATAAAATAAATCAAGGAACACTTACGCCGTCACTGGCAAGTTCTTGAGTCGTCAAATTTAGCAGTGACTTGCTCCAAGACTTTCTAGGCTTTATTCCACGACACTGGAGCCCAATTCATTTAGGCACTCATATGGGCCTCCCTTCTATTCTCCTTCGCTGTCTCTAACGTCTAGCTAATAGTCAGTAGCTATAGAATCAGCGAAAATTGTGAGAACTTAGCCGCACTTGTTCCTTAAACGACACTGACTGCAAAGTGATAGATTTACGTATGACGTGGGTTGGCTGGTGTTGCAAGGGAGGTAGCTGGTAGGTACCAATATTCATTTGGGTTTATTGCTTAGCAACAACGTTACTGTTTTAATACTGAACTTTTCATATAATAGAATTATAGTTTTTGAAAAATATGTACAAATGTGATATAATACTGATGCCATTATATCAGAAGTAATATTTTCCCTAACGAATGCTACCACTCTTTACATGACGCTACACTGACGAGTGACTGGGTAATACCAACCTCTGGTCAAGTTCTTATAAATAAAAAGACCAATAGCAACAAAGAAAATCGCATAAAAATATACAGATAATACTTGAATTTATATATAAGTAAGTATGATTTTAACTTAATACGAAAAACGATTTTAGTGATAAAATAGAGATGACCAGAGAGTCATTACTGTTGGCATTTCTTGAAGTCGGCCAACCAACAGTGACAAGAGAAGTACGTGGGACGGGATCCGTAGAGGCGAAAGACCTTCTAAATAATACACCTTTCTCAGCCTTATGTCTCTGAGGCTCTCAGTCAAAAAGACTAAGTTTTTGTTGCTACAAAATAACACTAGGCCAGGATTTACCTTCAAAATGTCAAAGATAGCTTCTAAGTGAGAAGTTACGTTATTTTCTTTGTCATTACAAAACCATCGTTTTGATGATATGAATACTGGTCGTATATGGACCATTCCTTTTCTTCTTCTTCTTCTTCTTGCTATCATGGACTTTTCGACGTTCAAGAGAATTACACACACACTATATATTCACATTAGCCTAAATATTAATTGACAATTGACATGATTCAGTCTCATGAATCATAATGAAGCCCTCGAGTGAAGACATTCAGCGACTA
Source organism: Macrobrachium nipponense (assembly GCF_015104395.2). NCBI lineage: Eukaryota > Metazoa > Arthropoda > Malacostraca > Decapoda > Palaemonidae > Macrobrachium > Macrobrachium nipponense. The sequence goes on from NC_087214.1 coordinate 51,660,566, forward strand.
TGATCTATGGGTGCGATTTATGTGATGTGTAGTAAGTACTATGTTACTGGATTTGAAAAATATGACGGTTGATGCCATTAATGTTAATGCATATACAATGGGGAGAAAATGTTTGCATGATTTGTGTTAGTTGATGCGAGATAATAACTACAACTTGGATGTCATATTCACAAGTTGAGCATTTGGGAGTAAATGTCGTTTGTCCAAGTGGAAGGAAACTTGGAAGTGTGTTTATCCTAGGAATCACTAGAACTTGCAGTTGCTATTAGAAAACAGGTTACTAATCATAAAAAAAAATATTTTTGCAGCTTTTATGAAAATCGTTTCAATATTTAGTTGAATAAAATTATTAGAATTAACATTTTACTCTTTAGCTTGATTTTATCAAAATAATAAAATTGTATTTTAATAACATTGAAATATCTGTTCAAAGCAAATTAAGTTTCCGCTTTGCACCCATTTACGACTGCTCTCCTTTTTAAGATAGGAAATCAGCGAATATTATCGAAATACCTTTTAATTGCTCTCACAGACATGAAAAACAAAATTAACCATCAAGAAATAATTCAAAGTTTCTTTAGTATTTGCTTTGTTGAAGTGGATGCTAAAATTGAGATATGAAGGACTCACTCGGATTCACATTTCTCAAACTTCCTATGAGACTGATGATTCCGAGGAGGGGGGTAGGGGGATGGGATGAGAGATACTCTGTAATACTACGCCTATCAATAACTATTATTACTATCGATTACACTGTTAGGAAACCAGGTACTTGAGTCGAGGCAGATTCTCCAAAGCTTCAAAGTGTTTTGCAAACTCAGAAGCGCCTGGAACTTTGCATCCTGACCCTTGCAATGATGCACACTACAACCCTTTTCATTTCTGTTGTGTATAACTGGATGATGTCAAGATACATAGATACAATGACAGGAAAATCTTACATCTTGTAACTGACCCCAGTTCGACTAATCCCAATAATCTTCAAAATAAGCACAGAATCTGAGCCCTTCCAGCTGTTACTTTCTCTCTCTCTCTCTCTCTCTCTCTCTCTCTCTCTCCTCCTCCTCCTCCTCCTCCTCCTCCTCCTCCTCCTCCTCCTCCCGGAAGAAAAAGTGATGATGACTCATTTCTGAAACCTTCATTGGTTTAGGTTGAGGGGAAATGACCCTGAACTGAACCTGGTGCTCTCATGGTCGCGAGAAAATGACATTATAGAATTATAGTGTCCAGCAATTGAGGTCATGTTTGGGTCTTAAAAGCCAAGGCTTCGGGAAATGACAAAGGTTGAAGGATGTTTGTTCATTGTCTGTTTCAGCGTCTCACAACGACGTGTTGAGAATGTTATCTGCAGAGTAAGATTTCTCTCATACACAATTGCACTTCTCATCTTGAGAATGGTTCGGGAGTCTTTCTTCATTATCAAAAAGAGCAAAAAATGGTTCATATCTATATCAATATTTCATTAACATAAAACGGATGATTTACTCTGGTTTTTGGAAGGCTTTAGATGAAAGGCTACAAAGAAAAGGGGATTTTTTGAAGAATAAAGCTTGTAAGACAAATGTACAAAAGGAGAGTCTACACTTAGCTTCTGCAATACGCATATACTCGTCGATAAATTCTATCATATATATCACAACTGGTTGAAAATATTTAAACCACCGTAAATGGAGAACGAATCTTTGGCAAATGCAGCTAGATAACCATATGAAGCACGAGTTAGAACTACCAATAAGTCGTTGACTTGTAATCATCCTGTTTTCAACATGTGCGTGACAAAGTTTCGACGTGAGTTTATGACATAGGTCACTGTGGTGTGGACGAATCCTAAGAGTGACATGCTACAAGAACAAGGTTACTCGAAGTTAAGGCAAGATCTGGAACTGTCAGAATCATTATGGAACAAACTCTGTCCACACAGGTTGTGGAGGCGATAATACAGTTGTGGTCAGAGTTTCGAAAGAGACGGTTGCAACAGCGAGTGGATATATTAATTACGTAGTCTAGTTTACTGACGGAGGGGCAGCAGAAAATTAAGACTAAATATGAGAAAATGGCTGTGATAGGGGGAGAACGAGAGATGGTTCTAAAAATGACGATTTATGAGGCTCTATCACCTTGTGCGGTGAGAAAAAAATTCATTTGGGAAAATCACCAGCTGAAAGTCTTCTTGTGACGTTACTGTATCTTGTAATTGGTAACACTTTGCATATCTGTGTAACTTCTAAATGTTCAAACAAGAAATCTTTATGACACTGCTGACGTCTGCAAAGCAGTTATCGAGGCTCAATCAGAATCTGTCAAGGTGATCGGGAAATGTGCCTTAAGGGTTGGCTAAAAAGGTTCATTGAGTTACGAGTGATCATTCTTAATTTACTTTGGAACAACCTCAAATACATTTTCCATATTTTTCCCAACTCTCGATTGATACTTGATATAGGTATATTTACGTGTAATATAAAGTTAAACATATGTAATAATGTGCATGATTATTACTACTGAAGACAAACTTACTTTATTATTATTTTTCAACGGTTAAAAGGTCAAGTATAATAGTGTGTATTTGACTTGTTTGACCTTCATTGGGTCCTTCAGCACCAAGATGGCAGCAACATACGTGTCCATAACCATAATCCATATAATATATATATATACATACATAATACATACATATATACGTAGTGTTTGATTTTAAATCACTAATAAAGTTACAACCACGGAGGAAAATGGAAACACTGGAGATGCTAAGTACTTTTGTCTTCAGTGTTTGAATTTTCCATCGTGGCTGTAACTTTGTTCGTATATATATAGTGTGTGTATATGTGTGCAAAGATTACTGTTGCGATCGACTGTTTGATTTGTGGCTATTAAAACTGGTGTAACTATATTTAGGTTATTGACGCCTTACTACTGTGGACGTGAGGTCCTCAAAGGACTGCTCGGTTGTAGTGAAAGCAGGGTGCTGGAAAGTGAAAGCAGGGTGCTGGAAAGTGAAAGCAGGGTGCTGGAAAGTGAAAGCAGCGTGCTGGAAAGTGAAAGAAGGGTGCTGGAAAGTGAAAGCAGGGTGCTGGAAAGTGAAAGCAGCGTGCTGGAAAGCCTCTCGCTTTCTGTTCCAGCAGCTGCCATGTGCGCGGTCTGCTCGCTTATGAGAGGTATGACGGAAGTTAGTCATTCATTAACTTTTGCGTGACTGATACGGACGAACTGTTCATATACAGCAAAAAATTCATTTCTTCTCTTATGCCAGTCCTTCATCCAAAATCTCTTTTTACCTTTTTGAGAGACCTCTTGGTTGTCAAAGCTATACAGGTCGTCTCGGTATTCATGAGTAAGCCCTGTTAATGACTGATGACTGCACAGTCTCCTAGTTAGTGTTTGGTGAATTCTAACGACTGCACGACCACCCTGTCTGTGCATGCGTGATTGAAACCCTATGGAGGCCTTCAGTGCAACTGCAGTATCCACCTACATATAAAATATCACAGTGCTCCAGAGTTGATGAAATTGTTCATCCGGAGCTTTAGGTGTATACTCGTATTTTCACCTTACTGTAACGCTGGAATGAGAACTCGACTGAGGAAAAAGAAATGGAACAGTTCGTCTGTTTTCACGAGGAATGACTTGGATCAAACTCAGTCTCACCTCACCCTGTGGCATACAAAGATGTTGAGCACCACTTTAAGGACACTCATGGCACTGACATCTGCAACAAACCCTGGAAAAAGGCACAGGAGTTCCAGGCTACATTGAAAGAGATGTCGGTCATTACA
>NC_087214.1:51669335-51675275 GCF_015104395.2 Macrobrachium nipponense
AGAGACTCAAATGAAGTTTGTATCTAATGTCCCGTTTCAGAAAGCATAAGAGAGTCGCCTCGAGTGAGGGGAAGGGTGGAACTGTTGAGAGAGGATCATCTTGAAGGAAAAATGTATGAAAACACTGAAGGAGAAATAAGGTATCTGAAAAGGAAATGGAAAGTCAGTACAGAATAAAACGCAAAAATAAAGTAACATTTGGTCAAAAAGTTTATTGAAAAATATAAGACTGATTAAGGCAAAGATGTTACTGGAAATCTCTGATATCAGTACTTTACACTTAACGGTAATAAAAAAATATTCTAAACAAAAATATTTTTTTATCTATATTCATATATTGAAAACCACTGACAGGTGCTTAAGAAAAAGAATGAAATTCATAAGAAAAATTGTTTTAAACGACAAAGAGAACAACGGAAGAACTGACCAGTTCTGAAACATGGCAATGACTACAGAGGGGAGAACTCTAGAAGGAATCAGAATGAATGCCAACAGCGGGACAAGAACCAGATATGTCCAAAGAACAATAAATGGAAATAACATCTCACCCATATGAAGGAAATGCAATAGAAAGATGAGACCATAAACCACATTAGCAAGCGAATGTCCAGCACTTTGATTCAGTAGCAAAAGCCCTCCATTGGAGCCTGTACAAGAAACATCAGCTAGCTTAAAATAAAAAGTGGTACAGCCATCAACTGAAGGAGTGGTGTTATCAGAACAGATAGGGTGTTACGTGCCAATAAACCATTGACAGATTGACAAAATCAAGAAGAAAGTGTCACTCAGAGATGTCGCAATATCATAGGACACCAGATAGGAAAAAACTGAAAAGTATTAAGACCTGAAAATAGAAATAAGAAGGATATAGGATTTCCCAGTGGAAATTGTACCCATAATCATTTAACACTTGGTTAGATCCCAAGATCTTTCAAAGGAACCTGGAAAAACTAAATGCCGAAATAGCTCCAGGACTCCCGCAGAAGAGTGTGCTATTAGAAACAGCGCAATGGGTCTTCTGTATAAATGCCCAGTTAAAAAAAACCTGCATATTCCTGTTAGCGAACAAGCAAGTAGCGCTGATGCGCATTTGCATAAGCATTCATCCAACAATGGCAGAATTATGATGTTTTTTGGAGCAGACAGTGATGTCCTCAGCTAATATTAATTTTAGAGCTGACTACAAACGTCCTCAGCTGATATCAACTTAGGAGCTGACAGTAAATGTCCTCATTTGATATTAATTTTGGAATTGACACTAAATGTTCTCAGCCGATATAAATTTTGGAACTAACAGTAAATGTCCTCAGCCGATATCACTTACCCAATGGGGGCAATGTGCGTCAGCTTCAGCCAGTTACAATTAGCGTCAATGATATGGACCCTCGATTTCAAGATGGCTTTTCACGAACTGACAAGAGATGTTAATCAATCTTTATAAGTACAAATAGAGACATTCGTGAAATCTTTTGTCAGATTAACGGGAATCACATTACCTTCACCACCTTCGCTATGGCGTTACTTCTCATAATTAATAATTAATATTAGATTCAACTTTTTTAGCCCAAAAACTAAGCTAACCTACACATTCTGAAACCTTGCAAAGTTTCAGCCCTTTGCCCTTCCTTGTTTTCGAGTTCTTTGTGTATGTGCTGGACTCCTCATAATGCCCAGCCGCCTTTCAGATCAGGATTTCTGGGAGTAAAAAGGACTGCTTGATACAGAAACAATACTCAAAAACCCGACTAATAACAGCTCTCTTGCACAGCAAATGTTAGTGACAATTAGATAACTTGGTGAATTCTTTATGTAGATGACTGAAGTTGAATCATTATCTACTCGAAAGTTCATCAAGTTGTCTTAACAACTTTAATCATTTCCTCTCTATCGGGAAGTAAGTGATGTTAAAAGTGAAAATAAAAGAATAGTTTGCGGCGCTGGTATGTCCGTCGCAGACTGGAGATTTTTCTTTAGCCTTTCATCTATAAAAAGAGAATTCGACGAGAGAAGGGAACACATTTGGAATATGAGTGTCATCGAACCCAGATGTCGTTTTCTTGTTGTACACACAGCACAAACAGGTTAAATAAAAGTCAACGACTTTTTCGTAATCCTAACCAGAGCTTCATGCAATGATCCAGTATTGGGCGAAGCACAGACCTCGGGGCGAAGGTTCGTTCTCCACAAACGGTCGTTGACTTTCTTTCAACCTGTTTGTGATCTGCAAGACATCAGTTCCCGTTTAAGACTTGTTTTACCGAAGTGTGGACGCAACCTCGGTGGGATATTGATCAAAATAAGAACCCGATTAAAAAATCTGATTAAAATCCAGAATGCAATTGCTCACTGTATGTATACTATGTGCCCAAAATGAGACAAACTTAGTTTGTGAACAAGTTTAGACTGAAAATCTGCGAGGCACAATACCGGATCTTCTGCAGAGTAAAACTACGAGTTTGTGGTGGTGCCATCTATTGAAGCTCTGGGGAACTACTTCCCGAAAACAAACGGCAGCTAGGCTTAAAAATGAAGTATTACCAAAGTGATGTATTTCATTACACAGATATCTTAGGCTTTTGATATTCAGTAGTTCAAATATGGTTACTTTCCTGCCATCATTTGCAATTCCTAATTTCCCATCTCGTTCCCATACATCTCGAATATCTTGTAACATCACCTTTATCTTTAGCTCCGGAAATTTTGTTATTTTTCAGAAATTACTTCCACCACCAAGACACAACAGCTTTTGTGTTCCAGAGACGACGGCAAGGAAAAAACACAACACCACTCACGTGAAAAGCTTTCTGCATTAGTGCTCCTCCTCAGGAGCTGATTCATGAAACGGAATATAATAAAAGAAACTCATAAAGCTGTCTAATATTTCTGGAAGTAAATAAACATACAACAGATGCATTAAAAAACACAACTGATGCATCTGAATTCAGTAAACTTTACAACCGACGAAGAACAAAAATCTGCTTGTGATCAACTGACGGAACAAAGCGAGATTTCCGTTGACTTTTGAATCTGACGTCGACTTTTCATGTTTTGACGACGACTTTCTGGTGTCGTCGTCACGAATTTTGAAAACGGTACCGATCGATTCACCCCATCGCTACCGTCGACTTTATTGTTTGTTTATATCTCGGAGCGCGCATTTCAAGTCATCAGATGCAAGTTGGAGTTCTTGGTACAGTGGACAAGATTGCCAGGACAGTTTTTGGTCGAAAATATGAGGGAGAGACGATGCTTATGGGACCATAAGCATGATAGTTTTATGAAAAAGGGTGTTAAATGATAAAATTACCAAGAGATCACTATGCGACTCAGGGAAAACTTTCCTGAACTTGCTGATCTTTATACAGATGAGCATGCTATATCGTGAATATTAGAGTGTTATATAGCCTAGGTCTGCTCTCATTGTTTTTTTTTTTTTATTATTATTTTGCATTAGCAAATAATATAAATAGAAATCTTAAAAATGTTTTGCAGTGTTTCTCTAGTTTAATTTATAATACAGTCTGACTGTGGTTCTGTAAACAAGGTCACGAATAGCCTCTCTAGGCTAGCCCTAGCTTATTTTTTTAAATAAAACTTTTCACGTCTTTTTAACTAGGACCGAACCCAAAGACTTTTTTTCTTTAAATTCTATGCAGCATCATTAAACACATGCAAGCACGACCCACTAGTTGCTTTGTGTTATAAAGCATAGTTGTTTTATCATTCCGGGAAGTCACAGCTCAAATGGTTTGTTTACATTTTGACGACGACAACCACTGTATGAAGAAGAACGTGTGTGACAACCAGACGCGCCTTTACGGAGCACGACCACACCACTGAACCGGAAGCCTCTCCATTATCTGCAGTCGAGTCAGAGAGCGGCTGTTTCCCTCATGCAGGCAGTTGGCAGCATATTTTCGTCTACATCATATGCATTGAGATCTTGCCAATTGAACTGAGGCCGTTGCATCCTTCAGTTAAGGAAGAACTAGTTAACCTTCCTTTCGAAGATTGTGGTATCAACATTTAACCTGAATCCGGGCAATGAATCAGCTGTATTATCAGGAAACAAACTGCAAAAATATCTTCAAAAACAGTGATCATGTTAATGCGACATATTGTGCATTCAAAACACACTCGTCAAACACCTCTGGATTCTCCAGTCTTTTATTTTCATTCACCTCTGATCTGGATTGCTTTTTCCTCTGCCAAAGCTCCACGCAAATAGGAAAACTTTTCTCCTGTTTCTTCGTTTCCCTTTTTGATATTAGAAATTATGATTCATTCTTTTAGGAAAATAAAACATTTGTTGACCATATTCATTTGAATACGTATATTCATTCAAATAATTAAAACTGGAATTTTAAAAACGGAAAACTTAAAATTTTCAACTAACATACACAATTCACACCCCGATACACATATACGAATACATATGTACACAAGGTTACCTATTATGTTATCATCTTTTTTATTTTGTTTGCCACTCTTTTTGAGAAGCTAATATCCCTATTCAATCTGCGAATTCTGAAAAATGTACGACAGCAAAAAAAAAAAAAAAAAAAATTTGTTTATCGTACTTATTCCTGATTTTTGGTATTTTTTCCCATGGTAACAGTAAACACCTTTTCCATAGATTTTTAATAATCCCAAAAAAATCGGTCGAGGTTTCATTAGCTTCTCATTGGCTCTACTTATTGAGCCAATCCGTGTGCCATCTCCTTAGGTTGCTTTAGTCCCTAGAATGTCACACTGGGGACACTTACGGGCTATAAAACCCCCCACGTATTGCAAACCTCCTTCTTCAATGGCATCTTCTCATGTATCTTCTTCAGCAGCTTTGTCGTCATTAACATTATGCAATTCATCCACTGGCAAACCGAACAATATCTCCGATAAGCTTATCTGTTGCAGAAGAGAAGCTTCTTGAGCCTCATAAAAAGTCCTTTCTTTAGTTATCAAGTTGGAAAATGAACATTGTATTTTTCGCCTATAAAAAAAAAGTGCAGTCGTTTCTCAGGAGATGGGCTCTAACTCGGTGTTTAAATTCAAGAGGTGATGGGTGCTGAACTGCTGATGATAAGCATTCATTTGCCGCATACAGCCAAAACAGGACTCCAGTCCATCTTGATCCATCCTATAAGTCAAAACGTATGATATTGCAGTTTTTCAACTAATATCTCCAGCAATTTCGTTAAAGATTTGGAAGATATCACAAGGCCGGTTTGGAAAGGGTAAAGTCCTTTGCTTCCCAGAGATTTCATTGGTCTAGATGCGTGAATCATCTCTTGCAATCTTTTTTTTTTTCTTTTTATGGGGGGTAGGGGGCTGGGTGAGGGGATTTCTAAGTGTAGCCCGTAAGCATTCCGTGAAGACTTTCTATCTAAAGTCACTCTAGAATAGAATAAATCAAACCACTTATCAACAAGGCAAATGAACTGGCTTGTACTTTCCCAGTGGCTATCCACAATCAGACCTTTTTCTCCGAAGTGTTTGAGATTTTTGTAAGTGGTCGAGTAACTGTACCGCTAATTTTACTGCCATCTGCTTCATACATGTAAGTAACACTTACATGTTTTTCAAATAGTTTATGAGTTGTCATTAGAGCACTAATACTTTTCATAATTAGCACCCTCACACTGCGAGCAGTCCTACAGACCCATAGCATTGATTCACGGTCCGAGAAAGTGTTTCTGATGAGTATATTATCAAGTGAGGAGCATCAGCAAAGACACTCATTTCCCAACAATTATCTGCAGGATTAACAATGTCGGATTAGTTAAGACAATTCTATCGAATTCCACGACTTTATATTATTCAAGTGAGGAATGCGGTATTCAGCAAAGACACTCATTTCCCAACAATTGTCTGCGGATTAACAATGTGGATTAATTATGACAATTCTTATCGAATTCCACAACCTTATATTTGTTGCCCCAA
>NC_087214.1:51675775-51750775 GCF_015104395.2 Macrobrachium nipponense
TGCTCTGTTTTCGATGTTGACGCAGTCCTCTATACTTAGTAGTCCTCTCCCTCCTTCCTTTCGTGTTATGTATAGTCTGTCCGTATTTGCTCTTGGGTGTAGTGCTTTGTGTATTGTCATTTTGTTTTCCTGGTTTTCTGATCTATGCTGCGGAGTTCTGCCTTCGTCCATTCCACTATTCCTGCGCTGTATCTGATTACTGGCACTGCCCATGTGTTTATGGCTTTTTATCATATTTCCGGCGTTGAGTTTTGACTTGAGTATCGCCTTGAGTCTCTGCATATATTCTTTCCTGATCGTGTCCTTCATCTCTTGGTGTTTTATATCTCCTCCTTCCATTATTCCCAGGTATTTGTATCTGTCTCATCTATGTGTTTTTGATGTTGCTCCCATCTGGTACTTTATCCCTTCAGTTCTCGTTACTTTGCCTTTTTGTATGTTGACTAAGGCGCATCTTTCTATTCCAAACTCCATCCTGATGTCCCCAGATACAATCCTTACAGTCTGGATTAGGGTATCTATTTTCCTTGATGGCTCTTACCATACAGCTTGATGTCGTCCATGAACATCAGATGGTTGCTTTTGTTCCTGCCTCTTTTCTTGAGTTGGTACGGCCGGCATCCATCTTCTGTAGTACTTTTGTAATCATGGGAATCATGGCTACTACGAAGAGTAGTGGGGACAGTGAGTCGCCCTGGAAGATCCCTCTCCTGATATTAACCTCTGCTAGTCTTATTCCAGAGCTTGTAAGTATTGTATTCCAGTTGCGCATTGTATTTTTGAGGAAGCTGATGGTATTTTCCTCTGCCCCATATATTTTCAGGCATTCTATTAGCCATGTGTGTGGTATCATGTCGAAGGCTTTCTTATAGTCTATCCATGCCATGCTTAGGTTGGTTTTCCTTCTCCTACTGTTCTTCATTACCATTTTGTCTATCAGGAGCTGGTCTTTTGTGCCCCTACACTTCTTCTGCAGCCTTTCTGTTGGTGGGGGATGGTGTTTGTCTCCTCTAGGTAGTTGTATAGCCTTTCACTGATGATACCTGTTAGTAACTTCCACATTATTGGTAGGCAGGTGATAGGCCTGTAGTTACTGGCTATATTTCCCTTACTCTTGTCTTTTTGTACTAAGGATGTTCTTCCTGTGGTCATCCATTTGGGTGCTTGGTGATTTGAGATACAATGCTGGAGTTGTTCTGCTATTCGTGGGTTTGGTGTAGGGCCTTGAAGTTTTTGAACCAGTATCCATGGACTTCATCGGGACCTGGGGCTTTCCAGTTTGGCATTTTCTTTAGTTGATTATTATTATTATTATTATTATTATTATTATTATCACTATTATTATTATTATTATTATTTGTTCACAGGGGGCCTTCAAGTAGGTAACTGCTCAGTTCCGCACAGAGCGAAGCCGGCTATATTTATCATTTTATCTAGTTTAGAGAAAAAGCGCAAACGAAAAAAAAAAAATCCATCTGACACATCCTGAAGGAGAGAACGAAGACCGGATGTAGGACTCCGTCTCTGCATAAACCTCTGTAAACGTGGGAGAGTCCTGGGTCGATGTAGTTGTGTCTCAGGCAGACACGACCTAACGTGTAAGTAATGTTGCTACAGTCAAATTCGACGGAGAGACATTCGATCTCGTAGTTCGAGGAAGGTTGGGGGAGATGCAGCAGCGCTACGAGGGAGCACAAGAACAGACTCTGAAACCAAAGGAATATATATATATATATTTTTTTTCAATAATAATTTGCCCCATTGGGGTTTAAAGATTAATCTCATATATATGTATATATATATATATATATATATATATATATATATATATATATAACTATATATACATACACATACTATATATAATATATTAAAGAAGGAATGGTTTGTATAATAATCCTTCATGTAAATTATATATACACACACATATATATATATATATATATATATATATATATATATATATATATATATATATATAATTTACATAAAGGATTATTATACATACCATTCCTCCTTTAATTGGCAAACGATAAATATCGGACCCAACGAATATCCGGAGGTCATACATTGCAACACGTCTTTTGTATGTCTTTATTCATTTCATTTTATTTTGTTTTCTTCTCAGTTCCTATTCAGTGTCGCTGCTTTCAATGAGCCCGCTCCATCTATTTCTATCATAAGCGACTCTTTTCATAATTGCTTTCGACAAATACATTACGGACGGATGCCCTTTTTTTAGCTCCAACCCACCCTATTTATCCAGGCTTGGGACCGATACTGAGTTGGACTGGATTGCCACCTTCGCTCCATAGTGGCTATAGGTCGTGCTCTAGACTTGTACTTCTCATTTAAAAACCTCCGTCCTCTTAATGAACCTAATCAGGTCGAAACGTTGTGAACCAACATGTCTCTGATGATAGCAATCTTATCTGGTAGTCTCATCTCCACATTTCTCACGCTTTCACTCCCATTTAATTTAGCCTCAGTGCGCCAGAACTCATTTCAAAAACCTCGACATTTTGACATACATTCGCTTGACTTGTGGTCCCAAACACTTCATGCAATCACGTATTCCCACTTCTCTGCCTTGTGGTTATTGATCGAGCTGACAAGTTCCCATTTCCCTAATAACCTTCCTATTCTACTGCAGATGCTTTTGATTGCCTGAGCTACACAAAAGGATTCCCTTCACCATCACTATCTAAAATAGAATCATCGGTATATGTCAGCAATTCCACAATAAATTTGTAAACAAACTGCCCATTTCCTGTGTTAAATCTGTTAAAAATATGTACCCATAGAATCTGCTACTGGTTCCTTTACATTAGCAATAAACGTTGGCGGCTGACGTGACCCATTTTCTCATCAAAGAAACTTAGTGTCATGTTGCCTTGTCTTTGTTGACTTTTTTGGTCAAGTCATCCATAAATATAACTTACACATCCACTGGGAAATAATTCACTCTTGTTTAAGACACTTTTAATTCCAGCCATCCCTTTTTGTCCATATAGAAAAACACAAACTTCGCTTGTGGTATAGAAAATTGTAATCGCTACAGCAACTTACTATTCATGTGCATCATGTACAGAAACCTTGGTTCACGAACGCTTCTCTGTAGCTCCTTGAAACATTCAGTTTTTCATAAATCAAGAAAAGGTCACAATTTCGATTATTGTTAGTAGTGATATATACACAATATTATGTGATAAAATCCACAGTCTAAAGGAACATTCTTTTCTTCATTCATCACAGGTATATTCAAGCAAAATCACAAAATGTGAACTCAGCGCCCCCCCCCCGCCACTTATGGGGGTTAATGCCGTGGCTGCAACCCCTTTCATTCATTCATTTGACTGCACCTCCATTCATACAGACCCACCTACTCGCATTTTCCTTTCCAGCGCTGAATGACCTCATAGCTCCCAGTGCTTGGCCTTTGGCCTAAACTCTATATCAATCAATCAATAAATAAAGAAAACTGTGAACCCAAAGCAGTATGCTCTTATTATAAAAAGAAAACTGGTTATGAAAACTTCGAGAGCTTATACTAAGTCTAGGTCCAAACAGGGCGTTTTTAACAGCGGCGGCCATCTCGTTTAACGCTTTAACACGAAACGTTTTTGACCGCGGCGGCCAACACGCGGTAATGCCTTTTATATATATATATATATATATATATATATATATATAATGTGTGTGGGTGTATGTATGTATATATATATATATATATATATATATATATATATATTATTTTCTTTATTTGTGACATCCAGTGTCAGAATGAACGTGGAAGAAATATCTTGCTTTTGGCTGTTGAATCGCAGACTGAATCGGCGCAAAAAGTGCCAAAGACGGCATACGCCGCGGTTACGTGTGAACGATTCCGCCTTAAGGCTACGTTCACACGGAGTTTTTTCATACCGATTTATTTATTAGGGAAACTGAAAAGTGCCCAGCAATATACTGTATGTAACTGGGAAAGAAAATTCATTAAATGCATGGCTGTTTTTCTAGGGAAATAGTTGTTTGATTTATATCTAAAACACATTTCTTCAATAAAACTGATTATAGTAAAGGCCTCACCTTAATGTTATGATAAGTTTTTGCTTTGAGCAAATAGAATCCCTCATCGAGGTGTTAATCTTCGATATGTCTACCTTGATTAGGTCTAGCAGATCATCGAAAGATTTCTTAGACACTCTAAAATAATTAAACAAATATCTTCGTGCTCTCTTGAAGATGGGTACAACGTTACAAATAAACCAAAGGTATGTCTATCATGTAAAATTGTGTGTACCCACTGCCGTCTTTGGCGCTTTTTGCGCCGATTCAGTCTGCAATTCAATAGTCCAAAGTAAGATATTTATTTCTTCCACGTACATTCTGACACTGGATGTCACAAATAATAATAATAATAATAATAATAATAATAATAATAATAATAATAATAATAATAATAAAGAAGGAAACTGAAGGAATGATAACAGCGGCACAAGATCAGGCCCTAAGAACCAGATATGTTCAAAGTATGATAGACGGAAATAACATCTCTCCCATATGTAGGAAGTGCAATACGAAAAATGAAACATAAACCACATAGCAAGTGAATGCCCGGCACTTGCACAGAACCAGTACAAAAAGAGGCATGATTCAGTGGCAAAAGCCCTCCACTGGAGCCTGTGCAAGAAACATCAGCTACCTTGCAGTAATAAGTGGTACGAGCACCAACCTGAGGGAGTGATAGAAAACGATCAGGCAAAGATCCTCTGGGACTATGGTATCAGAACGGATAGGGTGATACGTGCAAACAGACCAGACGTGACGTTGATTGACAAAGTCAAGAAGAAAGTATCACTCATTGATGTCGCAATACCATGGGACACCAGAGTTGAAGAGAAAGAGAGGGAAAAAATGGATAAGTATCAAGATCTGAAAATAGAAATAAGAAGGATATGGGATATGCCAGTGGAAATCGTACCCATAATCATAGGAGCACTAGGCACGATCCCAAGATGCCTGAAAAGGAATCTGGAAAAACTAGAGGCTGAAGTAGCTCCGGGCCTCATGCAGAAGAGTGTGATCCTAGAAACGGCACACATAGTAAGAAAAGTGATGGACTCCTAAGGAGGCAGGATGCAACCCGGAACCCCACACTATAAATACCACCCAGTCGAATTGAAGGACTGTGATAGAGCAAAAAAAAAAAAGAAAAAAAAAAAAAAAAAAAAAAAAAAATAATAATAATAATAACACACATATATATATATATATATATATATATATATATAATAATATATGTATATATACATATATATATGTATATATACATACAATATATATATATATATATATATATATATATATATATACATATATATATATATATATATATATATATATATATATATATATATATATATATATATATATATATAACGTAAAAGGCATTACCGAGCGTTGGCCGCCGAGGTCAAAAACGTTTCGTGTGACCGATTACAGCGTTAAACGAGCGGACTATGGGCCGAACAAGGGAAAGGCCCGTGCCAACAAGAAGTGTTGGCTTAATACAACAACAACAACGAGTGGTGGCCGCAGCAGTTAAAAACGCCCTGTGTGAACATAGCCTAAGCCCCGTACACACTTGGAAACATTGTTTGGAAACAATGTTTGAAAACGGTTTCCAAACAGTTTGGAAACTGTTTTCAAAAACTTGATTCCATACAGTTTGGAAACAGTTTGCAAATTATTTGTAAACTACTTCCAAACAATGTTTCCTGTCCACACCTCAGTTGTGGCCATGCCTGTGATGAGTGTAGAGGTTGCTGCAGCAGCGTCTGCATTTTACTTGGCACTTTTGATAAAGTCAAGGGAGGTCAAGAAAAAGAGAAAGATATGGGTGAGGAATTTTTTTTTAAAAGGACCCATTGGTGATTTGCTTTTGGCGGCTATCCCCATCAAGGCATCCATCTTTTTAATTCTATTTTTGTATTCCACATTTGTTACATCCCACAATGTTGGGGATGAATGCAGCAATTCCATTAGTTCTAGAGTTTTCTCGGCAGACCACAGGGTGTTATCACTGCAAGTCTCGAGTAGGTACTAATTCATCGTCGCCTCGGCCGCACACACACACACACACACACACACACGCGCGCGCGCGCGCAGTGTTTCCTGTTTCCCATTCTGGATGGGAAACAGTAATTCGTGAAATGGTGTTTGGAAATGGTTTGCATACAGTTTGGAAACAGTTTCCAAACTGTTTAGAAACAGTTTGTAAGCAGTTTGGAAACATTGTTTGCATACAGTTTGGAAACAGTTTCCAAACTGTTTGGAAACCGTTTCCAAACATTGTTTCCAAACAATGTTTCCAAGTGTGTACGGGGCTTAAATTAGTACTCACCTTGATCTCGGTATTCCAGTATCCCATTTTGTAGTTTATTTGTTTCACCTCGATTTAAAAAATCTGGAGAGAAGAATTCGATGGCCGGAAATACAAGGAGGAGGGAATTAAAAGGATGAGTGCAAGGTTGGCCAGAAAGGAGGAGAGCGAATTTGGAGGTGTAGAGAACGTAGCTAGAAAACACCGGTTAAACGGACGAGGGGGCGGAAGGGACACAGCCGTTTAGGGTATGATCCCAGAGTCTTGGCCCCTCTTGGAATAACGATGGGTACACAGAAGCGGCTGGGTTTTATGCCCAGAGAGGGCGGCCAATCTTCGACGAAGACAATGTAGACAATGGACCTAGTGACGAGGCGCTTCCATTGTCCGTTTTTCAGAGGCAAAGGGAAAATCAGCAATATTTAGGGGGAACAACAATAGTGGTCACTCGGTCCGACTATGTTCGAGAGGTACATTTGCTTCGCGCCCCGTAGTGGGGCAGTACCCCAGGCATTACTTAAGGTTTTTTGCAGCGTCCCATCGGCTCCTAGCTCCAACCCCTTTCATTCCTTTTAGTGTAACTCCGTTCCTATTCTCTTTCCTCCACCATACTTTCCACCCTCTCCCAACAATTGCTTCATAGAGCCACTTGGGAGTTTTCCTCTCGTTACACCTTTCAAACCTCTCTACAGTCATCTTCCGTTGCAGCGCTGAATGGCCTCATAGGTTCCAGCGCTTGGCCTTGAGCCTGAATTATATAGTCTATTCTATTAAATGATATTTGAAGGAAATTCCGACTTTTGTAGTCAGTACTTGTGAGAAGACTTGAAGAACGCTTCTCCTCTGTTTGAACGTGAGTCAGATATAACCAGAGTCCAATAATTGTCCTTTGTTAATAATATCATAAAACTTAAAATCTAAATACTGTGTCAGGTTTATCTTTGCGAAAGTACTACACGACCGGTATTTCGCGTAACCTTCCTCAAAATCTTTGTCATGGAATTCGTCTGATAAATATTCTATCATTGCATCATGGTCTAAGACTAAGAGGTTCTTTGCAAAACTTTGCAGAAAATTATTAATACCTTTCGGATCGTTATCAAGTGGTTGTCACAGTGTGTTTATATATTTGTTTAGTATTTAGGTTGAAACTATATTTACATCATAATAAGTACTGTTTGTATGTATATAGGGATTTCAGAGTTAAAGCTGAGTTAAAGACCCAACTGTAATTACCAACGAATTCTTGTTACCGTAATGAAGATTGGTAATTGACATTTTGTTTTGGACATTGTTTAGTTACTGTTTCTCTCTCTTCAGAAGTGAAATGGGGATCAGCAGAAATAACTCACTCGGGAGTGCATTCGTGGTGCTGTTGTGCGGAAGAGGTCGAGATCCCTGCCACCTTGGATTTTATACATCAGCCCTACTTGAAAGTGCTCTTCGTCGGCGTTGGTTGTTTACCGTCACCGGAGTATTGGTGCTTGGTGTTTAGTGGTAAATGTTACGGTAATCGCAAAATGTGCACTGGTCGCTATGATCGAGAGAGTGTGTTTATTGGCCGGTCGAAGTCACGAAAGCATGTTTGAGGGTTGTGGCCTTATGCACAAGGGATAAGTGACCGACCGCACGGCAGTATCCGCGAGTGTGCTCGGTATCTTTTCCCTGTATTTTGTTTATTATAAATGGATACCTGATTGCTTATATATATATATATATATATATATATATATATATATATATATATATATATATATATATATATATATATATGTATAAAATGTAAAATCAGACAGCAATCATTTTATTTTTCGTTACGTACGTTATTATTGATGAAATGAACACCGTTCTTACTTATTGATATTTGTTTGACATTTATTATATTCACGTGACTATTCCATATTCACTTTTATTATCAATTAAATGTTATATATATCTTTTTGCTAATGTTATAATTAAAACTTTAAAAAACTCATATACTTGTTTATCACCACTTCGTCTACAACATTTAAAAGACTAAAAGAACCTTCAAGTGCTATTGCATAGCTTGTGTTTAATATCTATTAACTAGTGAATAGTACTTGTGACATCTGGCGACCTTGTCAAGATGTAGACAGTGGTTTAAAAAGATAAATTGTGTTAAAATTGAGTAATCTGAAAGTCAGTCGGTAATTATGTCTTCCATCGCGGAATTAACAGCTCTCGGCAAAGAGCTTGGTTATGAAGGCGAAGACCTTAGAAGATTTGTAAGTGATGAACAAAGTGCTTTAAGGGATATTAGAAATAAGGAACGAGAATTAGAACGTGAAAAACTAGCTGCTGCTCGTGAGGAAAGAGAAAGGGAACGCCAGGAGAAAGAAAAGGAGCGTGAATATGACCGTGAAAAAAGTGAGAGAGATAGAGCTCATGAGATTCGTTTGTATGATATGCAAGAATCTTTGCAAAAACAGGAGATTGAGAAATTGAAACTGCAAAAAGAAATCAAGGACTCGCCAGTTAATACCGAAGGTTCCGACACTGAAGGTAACCAGGTAAGAGTAAAAGTTAAGGGTCCTTCTATTCCTGATTTTGATGAAAACAAGGATGATATTGATGCATATCTTAGGAGGTTTGAAGTTCTTGCTAGTGCAGCCAAGTGGCCTAAAGGGGATTGGGCTATAATTCTAAGTTCACATTTAAAGGGTGCAGCTTTGGAAGTTTACGTTAGACTTTCACCTGAGGATGCTTTGGATTATAATAAGGTTTCTGAATCACTTATGAAAAGATTTGATTGTACTGAGGAAGGTTTCAGAGTAAAGTTTCGGTCAGTTAAACCTCAGAAGAATGAATTAGTTGAACAGTTTGTGACTAGATTAAGACATCTCTTGAAGAGGTGGATTGAAATGTCAAAGTGTGAAATGACATGTGAAGGCTTAACTGATTTATTTCTTATTGAGCAATTTTTGCAGAGTTGTGGCAGGCAGTTGCAGGTACATCTGAGAGAGCGATTAGCATTATCGCTTAACAGAATGATTGAATTAGCAGAAAGTTATGCTCAGGCTCATGGAGGTTTATTTCATAATTCTAGATATTTTTCTACAGTACGTAGTGACAGAGTTGACTTATCCGGGGAAGCGCATCCTGAGCAGACTGCTAAACCCATTCGATGTCCACCCTCTATTAAGTGTTATAAATGTGGACAAGTGGGTCATAAGGCTTCAAATTGTCTAGAACATGCAAAAGGATCCAAGAAAAATGGTCATGCTGCAGCAGGAGAAGTTGTTTATTGGACCAGAAAGGGCCGTAACGGAAATTTTAAAGATCCTGTTGCGGATATAAATGTTTAAAAATGATCCCACTGAGTTGGCAAGTGTTGCTTCTGATATGCCTGTCGAGGAGGGTATTTTATACGGAAACCCAGTGAAAGTTTTGAGGGACACTGGTTGTACAACTGTCGTAGCCAGAAAAGACTTGGTGCCTGTTGAACATTTTACTGGTAAGAGCAGTAGGATTCGATATATGAACAAGAATCTTGTAGAAACTTATCCTTTGGCTGAAATTTACATTCAATCGCCATTTTTCACGGGTACTACCCTTGCTGTGTGCATGGAGGACCCTCTTTATGATATCATTATAGGCAACATCCCTGGAGCAACAAGGTTGGAGGAACCCACATCCGGCGCTGTATTAACGAGAGATGGTGCAAAGAAATCTCAATCTACATTCCAAAAGCTGAAAACGTCTGACTCTAAGATTTCTTGGGACATGGATTCAAAGGAAATCAAGAAAGAGCAAGAAGAGGATCCAAGCTTAAGATCTCTGCGAGATGATGCAAGAACTGGTAAAGCTATTACTAGAGATGGAAAAGGTAAGGCAGTTTTGGAGAGAGGATTGTTGTTCAGAATATATTCAGATCGAGGTATTGAACACAAGCAACTAGTATTACCGTTTAAGCTTCGAGAGGGCGTGATGAGCATGGCACATGAAGGAATACTTGGAGGTCATTTGGGTGCTGAGAAGACCTTAGGTAGAATAAGGCAGGAATTTTACTGGCCAGGTATTGGGGCAGTAGTAAAGAGATTCTGTCAGTCGTGTGACATTTGTCAGAAAACTTGTCCTAGAGGAAAAGTTGGGAAGGTACCTTTGGGAGAGGTACCACTCATTGACACTCCTTTTAAACGTGTTGCTGTTGACTTGATAGGACCTATTTTGCCAAGAAGTAGTTCTGGTAACAAATATATCCTGACCATGGTTGATTATGCAACCAGATACCCTGAAGCCATAGCCTTACCATCTATTGAAACTGAGCGTGTAGCTAATGCCTTATTGAGTTTCTTTTCCAGAGTCGGGATTCCTGAAGAAATGGTGACTGATAGAGGCAGTCAATTTACATCGCAGATGATGGACGAAGTTAGAGGTCTTTTGTCAATCAAGCATCTTCCTACGACCCCTTATCATGCGATGGCGAATGGTCTAGTTGAAAAGTTCAATGGAACGTTGAAATCTATGATTAAAAGGATGTGTGCTGAACAACCTACTACTTGGGATAGATACCTACCTGCAGTTCTCTTTGCATACCGAGAGTCTCCACAAGCAAGCATGGGGTTTTCCCCTTTTGAATTATTATATGGGAGAACGGTGCGTGGCCCTTTAGCTATTCTGAGAGATTTGTGGGATAAGGAGAGAAATGAGGAAGAGGTAAGATCTACTTACGATTATGTATTCAACCTCCGAGAAAGATTAGAAGAAACTTGTAAGTTGGCACAAGAGGAACTGAAGAAGTCGCAAGGTAAATATAAATTCTTTTATGATAAAAAGGCTAAAAATAGAACATGTTTAAAATTGGCAGTGAAGTTACTTCTTACTATTACCCAAGGCTAATAATAAATTGTTACTTCAGTGGAAGGGTCCTTTTCCTGTTGTTGGTGTGAGGGGGAAGATGGATTATGAAATTCAAATAAATGGAAAAAGGAAACTTTATCATGCTAACTTACTTAAAGCTTACATTCCTAGGAATAAAAGTTCTGTAAAAGTTCGAGAAAGTGGAGGTACAATTGCAGTGGTCGAGGAGGATCCACAGGAGGATTTCTCACCCCTACTAGTGCCTGATACTGGACCTTCACCTACATGGGAACAAACCAATCTGAATAAGGAATTACAGGAAAATCAAAAGCAGAATCTGGAGGCTCTCCTTAGCCGCTACAGAGAGGTAATGTCGGAGATTCCCGGGCGCACTCACGTGATCAAACACCAAATCAGGTTGGTAAGAGAAGAAATTGTTAAAGTAAAACCCTACAAAATCCCCTATGCTTTGCGCAGAGATGTGAATTCAGAAATAGAATCTATGAAAGCTTTGGATATTATTGAGCCTTCAAGTTCTCCATATTCAGCCCCTATGGTAGTAGTTTCGAAACCTGATAACTCAAAGCGAATTTTGTCTAGGGACTTAGAAGACTGAACGCCTTAACTATTTTTGATAGTGAACCTATGTGTGACCCAGAGCAGATATTTGCCAGCTTAAGTGGAAGTATATATTTCTCTAAGATGGATTTATCCCGCGGATATTGGCAAATTCCTCTGGATGAGGATAGTTAACAGTATACTGCATTTCAAACAGATTTAGGACTGTACCAGTTTAAAGTGCTCCCATTTGGACTTGTGAATGCCCCAGCCACTTTCAATAAGATGATGAGAAGTCTATTTGCAGATTTAGAGGGGGTGAGTTTTTTTCTAGATGATCTGATAATTCATTCAAAAACTTGGGAGGAGCATTTGTATCTTTTGGAAGAAGTTTTGAGTAGACTAAAAAAATCTGGACTAACAGCTAAACCTACTAAATGTTTCTTTGGCATGTATTCAATTGAGTATTTGGGACACGTTGTAGGCGAGAATAAAATGTGGCCTACTAAAGATAAAGTGGAGAAAATAGTTAGTGCAAAACATCCGAGGACCAAGAAGGAATTACGTTCATTTTTGGGATTATGTGGTTATTATCGCAAGTTTATTCCAAATTATTCTACTATCGCGTCCTGTCTTACAGATCTCACCAAGAAAAATCAGCCTAATGACCTTTTGTGGGAGGAAATGCATGACCGGGCGTTTGTTTCTCTTAAGAACAAAATTGCTGCCGAGCCTATTCTTTTACTTCCAGATTTGCAGGCTGAATTCGTATTACGTACAGATGCTTCGAACGCTGGATTGGGTGCCATACTTCTGCAAGAAGTGGATGGAGTGAAGCGTCCGATTGCTTATGAAAGTAGAAAATTGCTACCGAGGGAAACTAAGTATGCTGCCGTGGAGAAGGAGTGCCTTGCCATAGTCTGGGGGATTCAGAAGTTCGCAGTCTATTTGTATGGAAGATCCTTCGTTCTGGAGACTGATCACAAGCCCTTGGCTTATCTTCAGACTGCTCGAGAATTAAATCCAAGATTAATGAGATGGTCATTGAGTCTACAACCATATCACTTCAATATAAGAGTTATAAAGGGTTCAGAGAATGTTGGAGCTGATTATTTGAGCAGATGTGAAACTGATATATAAGTTAAGTACAGAAAATTGTTATTTTCTTTTTTAAGGGGGGCGGGGAGAGGTATTGTCACAGTGTGTTTCAATATTTGTTTTACATTTAGGGTTGAAAACTATATTTTACATCATAATACAGTCTATGTTTGTATGTTATTAGGATTTCAGAGTTTAAAAGCGAGTTAAAGCTACCGCAGTGTAGGATTAAACATTTGAATTTCTTGTTACCAGTAATGATGATTGGTAAATTTAGACTTTTGTTTTGGCACATATTTGTTTAGTATTTAGGTTGAAACTATATTTACATCATAATAAGTACTGTTTGTATGTATATAGGGATTTCAGAGTTAAAGCCGAGTTAAAGACCCAACTGTAATTACCAACGAATTCTTGTTACCGTAATGCAGAATTGGGTAACTTGGACATCTGTTTTGTTTTGGGAGGGGACATTGTTTAGTTACTGTTTCTCATCTCTTCAGAAGTGAAATGGGGATCAGCAGAAATAACTCACTCGGGAGTGCATTCGTGGTGCTGTTGTGCGGAAGAGGTCGAGATCCCTGCCACCTTGGATTTTATACATCAGCCCTACTTGAAAGTGCTCTTCGTCGGCGTTGGTTGTTTACCGTCACCGGAGTATTGGTGCTTGGTGTTTAGTGGTAAATGTTACGGTAATCGCAAAATGTGCACTGGTCGCTATGATCGAGAGAGTGTGTTTATTGGCCGGTCGAAGTCACGAAAGCATGTTTGAGGGTTGTGGCCTTATGCACAAGGGATAAGTGACCGACCGCACGGCAGTATCCGCGAGTGTGCTCGGTATCTTTTCCCTGTATTTTGTTTATTATTAAATGAGATACCTATTGCTTATATTTATATATATATATATGTATAAAATGTAAAATCATACAGCAATCATTTTATTTTTCGTTACGTACGTTATTATTGATGAAATGAACACCGTTCTTACTTATTGATATTTGTTTGACATTTATTATATTCACGTGACTATTCCATATTCACTTTTATTATCAATTAAATGTTATATATATCTTTTTGCTAATGTTATAATTAAAACTTTAAAAAAACTCATATACTTGTTTATCACCACTTCGTCTACAACATTTAAAAGACTAAAAGAACCTTCAAGTGCTATTGCATAGCTTGTGTTTAATATCTATTAACTAGTGAATAGTACTTGTGACAGTGGTGAAATAAAACTTTCAATCAGTCATACATAGAAGCCCGTTTCTTCTTATTAATTATTAATTAATATATCCTACACTATAGATTAAAAGAATACTGCCCAGCGACTGATGTGCTGGGAAGCCCATAAAGAGAGAGAGAGAGAGTCAATGTCAAAATTCTTTATTCCATTAAAACGGGTATTACATGTATTTCTTTACTCATTCTTGGGAAACATAAGATATATAGAGAAAGAAAGAGGGAGAGAGAGAGAGAGAGAAAGAGAGAGAGAGAGAGAGAGAGAGAGAGAGAGAGAGAGAGGAGAGAGAGAGAGAGAGAGAGAGAGAGAGAGAGAGAGAGAGAGAGGGATTGCCCTAAGGAACGATAAGCTTTTTTCTCTATGCAATTTGTTAATAAGAAAAAAAAATGTCTATTTTAGGGCGATCTTTTGTATAGAACTGTTTTCTCTTCTCTCTCTCTCTCTCCTCATCTCATCTCTCTCTTCATCTCTCTCTCTCTGTCTCTCTCTGTCTCTCTCTCTCTCTTACGTTTTCCAAGAACGAGTAAAGAAATATATGTTATACCCGTTTTTAATGGAATTAAGAATTTTGACATTGACTCTCTCTCTCTCTCTCTCTCTCTCTCTCCTTAGTGGACTTCCCAGCATATCAGTCGCTGGGCAGTATTCTCTAAATCTGTCGTGTAGGGTATATTAATTTAATTAATAAGAAGAAACGAGCTTCTATGTATGACCAATTGAAAGTTTTATTTCACCAAAAACAGCTACACTTGATGACGATCCAAAAGGTATTAATAACCATTATGCAAAGATTTGCAGAGAACCTCTTAGACTTAGACCAGATGCAATGATAGAACATTTACCAGACGAATTCCACGGAAAAGATTATGACAGATGTTACGCAAAATATTGGTCGTTTACTTATAGCAACATTACCCTGTCACAATATTTAGATTTCAAGTTTAAGATATTGTTTGGAGATAAGAAAACATCATTTATTATGACTGAAGAAGAAGAAGAAGAAGAAAAGAAGAAGAAGAAGAAGAAGAAGGAGAGAGAGAGAGGAAGGCCGCTTCAAGTAAATGATGACAAAAGCCATTGTAATTTTAAGATGACATCACAATTGAAGCTATGAACTCAGGCTGCTGAACATTATTGTATTCGTCATATTTCATGATAAAGAAAACGGAAGAAAGTGCAGCGATAACACTTAGCACTGACTGGCGACTTCGGGATGATAACAGCAGCAATTCAAGTCTGGTGGAACTTTTGGCTTTTGTTGAAGGGGCCGACTTGGGTCTTGGCCTGGTCGTTTCGTCCTTTTTATTGCTCTTTGTTGTTATTCTTATTTAGTTTGGTCTTTATTTTTCCTAATTTCTTTTACAGCACAGAGCTGCTTTCACAACTCACTTCGCTCCCGTAGTGGGCTAGTGCCGTCAGTGCACCTCACGGATTGCACTGAAGGCATTACTAAAGGTCCTTAGCAGTGCCCCTTCGTCCACTAGCTGCAACCCCTTTCATTCCTTTTACTGTACCTTTGTTCTTATTCTCTTTCTTTCATCTTTCTTTCCACCATCTTCAGGCATTGTTTCATCGTGCAACTGCGAGGCCTTCCGACTGTTAACTCTTTAAAACCTTCTTACTCGCAACTTCTCTTTCAGCTCTGAATGACCTCGTGTGACTTAGCGCTTGGCCTTCGGCCTAAATTCTATATTCCAGTTCCAGGTCCAAAAGTAAGTGAAATAGCCGAAAGGCGAAGAGCTCTTTGTGGTTAGAAATATACAGAGTTGAAGCTGTTGGCGACATTATGGGTCATTTACGGTAAAAGAAAAAAAATACTTATTTTAATGATTTCGTATTTAACAACCATAATTGGCGAGTTTTTTTTTTTCAGACAATAAACTGCAAAGGAAAGTTCTCTATAATTATATGTAAAACGTGTTCTCTCTCTCTCTCTCTCTCTCTCTCAAGACAAGTTCCCTCCATGGAGAGAAGTCGCTTCTTATCAGTGAGCAAAGTCAATCGTCTGATTCCTCGGGGTCACGAAAGAAAATCTGCTTTTTTTTTTTTTTTTTTTTTTTTTTTTTTTGAATAGGCTGACATAAGTATTGCCTCAAGGTTTCTTTGTCATTGGTGTTACTTTCTCTCTCTCTCTCTCTCTCTCTCTCTCTCTCTCTCTCTCTCTCTCTCTCTCTCTCTCTCATCTTCGCTTTCTTGTCGAGGAAAAGTATATCTTCCAAAAGTAATTCAAGATCCTAATGTATTTATCCTTCAACAGGGGGTTGTTGATTCCCTTTAAGTGTTTGTCTCATCTTGTTGAAATCCTACGAGAAATCCTTTGGTCGAGTGAAAATGATCCAAAGGATTTTGAGACGAATCACGAAGACTTCGTTCTGTTGTATGATTTGTCTTTGAAAGTTTGGTCTGATGACCTGCCACTGGAACGTTTTGGTGACTCGGTATCTGAAGAAAAATAGGCTCAAGATGAAATTTATAAAGTAATTACTAACAATTTCTAGTCAAATTAGAAATTAAGTGTCATAGAAGTGAGAAAATTTTTTTAAAAAAGCCATAACATTACTAACATCAACGTCATCATTCAAAATTAAATTACCTGACTCTGCATCAATATTTACTGACGAATTAACAGCTGTAGTCTCTGCCCTAGATTTAGTTCTTCAAAGTTTTGACACTAATTTTTTCATATACTCAGATTCTAAAAGCACTTTAGAAGCTATTGAAAAATTGAACAGTTTTCATTCATTAATTCAAAAAGTTCATAAGTCGCTTTTTCGTATTTATTGTCTGCGTAAGTTAGTCTCTCTCTGTTGGGTGCCTTCTCGCATTGGGATTCACGGAAACGAGACTGCAGACAGGGAAGCAAAAGCTGCTAGTGTTTTACCAGAAACAACTTCAGAAAACCCCCTCATACAGACCTAAAAGGTCCTATTAGGTCTTATGTATTAAGTCAATGGCAAGAAAGGTGGACTTTTCTTATTGCCAATTATAATAAATATAGAAATATTAGGAAAAATATACTGCCGTGGCCTTCGTCATTCCAGCTTGACAGACGAACAGAGGTTATTTTAACGAGATTAAGGATTGGGCACACTCATTTAACCCATCAGTTTATTTTAGAAGGAAGCAGCCCAACCCAATGTGTGCTTACTATGACGAGATACTAACAGTGGAGCATATTCTGATGGTTTGCCCCAGATATTTTAACCAAAGGGAAAGATATTTCCTTCTCGAATATCTTAGGAGATGAAGCAGGTATTTCTGCTCTAATCTCCTTTTTAAGATGTATACAAATTTTTGATGAGATTTAGTTTTTTTTCTTTATATATCATACAGATTTTTAAAGACATTAACCGACGTTTATATATTATGCCATTCATTAAACTTTATATTTTTATTTTATTTATTAGTCGCGCCTAATTTTATTAATCGTTTCTTTCACTAAGTCATTCATTCATTTACAAAGATACAATTTATTTAACCTTCATTACGGCGCTGAATAGCCTTCTTCTTGGCCAGTGCCTGGGCTTTAGCCCTAAATAACATCCATCCATCTCAAGTTTTTTCACGGTCTTTCATTTTCAAGTCACTTTATCTGATGGACCTCCTAAGGCCCCTCCTTGGTTTTCCAAAGTCTCTGGCGACCTCCACTAACTACCACCGTGGGGATTATGTTGACATTCATGGACGCACTAACGTATGCACGCTATTCTATTCTGATGTGCGTGATTCTCCATGTCTCTTGTACACGCCAATATTTGGCGCACAAACTGATGTACGCACGCAAACTGATTTTTTTTCAAACGCTTTTTTCTGACGTCACGATCATATGACTTCCGACTGACTGTCTAGTTCCGACGTCGTGAGGAACTCGATGTTTACGAACTTTCCAACACCTTCGAGGCTGTACTGTCATGCATTCCAGACTGCATTACTCGTTATCTCCCCTATTTTAACTATAATGTACCAGTGTCTTATATATATATACATATATAATATATATATATATATATATATATATATATATATATATATATATATATATATTATATAAATGTGTTTGTATCTATACAGTCTTCTTGTATTATGAATTTAGCAGACCACAGAAATAGCACTAAATAAGAAAAAGAAAGTTTATTTTATCTATTTTCTTTTCTACAGGATTCCAGGCTGGTGATTGACAAGAAGTTATGTAAATAAACAATCTTAGCACATTCAGATGGGAAATGATCTGCACAGTGTTTCCTCCATTTCTCACTCAGTTTATTTTTTATTTATTCTTTTTTTAACTAAAGGTACTGAGCTCCGGAATCTTCCTCTTGTACAGACACTCAGTGGTTCATTCATATTACAGCAATTGAAGAATGAAGTTTGCTGAGGTCATTCATTCTTATTCTTTTTTCCTGGAGTCATTCCAGAGGGAGCTGGCTTTAGTGGTTCCAGCTTCTTTTATGACGCCCTGGACTGTCACTGGAAAGACTTTGTTTAGGTTCCATTGGAAGTCAGAAGAAGTTATTTTTTCAGTGAAACATCTGTTAATTTCAATCATGTCTCACAATGAACAGGATAAATCAAATGAAATTCCACTAGTTCACTCGCTGCTGGGTCGGGAAATTGGGTAAGATTTGTTGGTATGTTGGGCACAAGACTAATACCCGGGAAAACCTCAGGAACGGAGTAATTATGTACTATATACATATCATATTATATATGTATGTAAATATATATATATATACTATATATATATATATATATATATATATATATATATGTGTGTGTGTGTGTGTGTGCGTGTGTGTGTGCGTGTGTGTATCATGTGAATACATTTAATATATATACATACATACATGCAGCAATGGTCCTGGAACTCCTGCTCCACTCTAAGCGAGATTCAGCCTTCATATAATTAAGTAATTTTACCTTTTGTCCCATGAAAACTTGGATAATCAAAAGAAAACACCAATATGGGATCATGCAAAATGTAGGAAATTTATTTATAAAAAAAAGGTTCCTTTTACTCTCATCATCAGTGACACGAGGATACAGAGTATGAAATTCTCCTTCACTCTTCCTCTCTCGCAACAGAGGATGATCCACAATCTCCTTCTTTTTCGACTTTGCTTTCTTTCTTCGTCATCATCATCAAGTTCAGTGGCGATTATTACCAAAAAAATCGGCTTGAGAAAAGTCACACAACTTTCGTAGCCGGTGGTGAGACTTGCAGCTGTCAATTTCCGTTTAAGTGCTGACTGACCTCATAGGTCCCAGCGCTTGGCCTTTAGCCTAAGTCCTATATTCGATTCTACATGAAATCGGTTTTTTTTTCAGTCGATCATTTTTTCCAAATTGATCAGCATCAGAAGGACTTGTATCCCTCTTTCGTCCATGAAAAGTCTCTAAAATGACTCGGAATATCAGGAGTGACCGACGACCTGGTAAATGTCTGATTGTTTAAAAGTCTTCCTGTTATATATACCTCATTTTTATTTTCTTTTGTTTGTTTGACTTTTGTTAGGAATACATTCTAATGATCCCTGAAGATCTGATATGATTCGTCTCCACATTCCCTCTGTCTCGTCTTTGCAGCAAACAAAATGTAGTGCCGTTCCTCTCTGCTCTTCGTCCTTCGTCTAAATCTGACTCAGAAAGCCTTTCTTCTCCCATCATTGCCTCCTTCCTGGGCTCTTTCTTTTCCACTGTCTTGGGGTCTCTTAGTTGAGCTCGTTCTGCCTGCGTTCAATATGATCTTTCACAGACTGTTCCTTTAATGCAAGAGCTTTCATTTATGCTGCACCTTCTCATCACACTCATTTTCATCAGGTGCTCTTTGTACCGACCTCTCCTTCTATTTGTCATACTTTCCACCATTCCTTGACTTTTTTTGCTAGCGTCCTGTCTAACCCATGAAGGCGAAATTCATCGCAAACTTCGCTCAAATGGCTTCTTCTTTAACCTGGCTGGATTTATTACTTTCGAAGATGTCTTAATCCCTCGATTACAAATTCATCTGGGATTAGTCGTCTGTGATCGGTCAAGTTTTCACTTCAGTATAGGTTCGGGTTTTGTGTTCATCTTTAATTATTTAAATTTCACTACAGATCAAAAGGTTTCCTAGACGTAGTACATGCGTCGTTATTTTAGAGCAAATGCACTGCCACCCTAATTGTGAACGGTAAAGTCACAATCACCCCTGTGCTTGTGCTGGATTACCATGATATAATAATATTTTGACTCAACTTCGTGACTCCACTAATTACATGAATTATTACGTAGCGCACAGTACTTCTTAATGAACCAGTTGATTATGATTAATCAAATATGTTTACATTTGATAGTGATAGAAAAAGTAGACGCCCATTTAAACAGTTAACGAGAAAGTGGCGATATATTTGCACATTTTCAGTTAGTCGTAATGACCCAGTTTCGAAGAACCCTATGGTAACAATGACCTTGTTTGTGGTTGAAGGGAAGAGCTAGTGACTGGCGTTTAGATTCACTTCTTTCCTTTTTCATTTTATCGTACTCCAGTGGTTAAAATTAGGCTAAATACAGACTGCAGTATTTAATACTGGCTTAAACATTTATCGGTCATTTCACGGTCATTGCTCCATTTGTCAATTCCTTCGTACTGGAGTTTTAGATCGTCTCTAGTTTGATTGCATTTACGCATTCTTTGAGATATGATTGCGAAACTTGCTTCGATCATAAGCAGTATATTACCCCAGTTGCTTCTTTTATGTTGGATTACAAATTCACGCAACTTGCATGGAAGTTTTGTTGTGCTTTGACGAAAGTAATTTTTGACAAGAATAAAATGGAAAGTATTTTCTAAAAAAAATCTGCCATCGAGAAGTCTAAAGAATTACGAGGCATGTATGACTGATGAAATTACAGCCAAGAATTACAGTTTTATCTCACTGTGCTAATTACAACTTCTCTTCTCTTTGTTGACGAAATGCTTCCTTAGCATAATTACGAATATCCCTTTTCCTGGGATGCAGAAGAAACAGATTACAAGGGGAAAAAATATTCACAAAAAAATAGAGGCTGACAATAACCATGGAGATTTAAACATCTTCTGAACTGAGATAAGGAGGCAGTTTCCTTTCCTCGTAGCATTGGTTAAGCTGTGATTGAGTAGATAGAACCTTGAGGTAGAGTTTGAATGGCCACCAGTTCAAAGTAACCAAGGAGAATATTATTGTTTGCAGAGGGATTTTGTTTGAGGCTGTGATTCCGAGTTTCACTAGGAATTGGCAATTGGAGATAGGTTAACTCACCAGGTACCTCTGAACTTTCTAGATTGTTCACTTGACTCTCCTCAGAATTCAAGTTCTGGATATTCGTCTTAATAAAAAGGGAAATAAAAATCACCAGAACTAACATCTTAATGAATTACTGCTCATAACCATTAAAGCAAACAGCCAGTGCCATCTGAGTCACACAAAATGTATACTACTGCTTCTAACATATTACCATGGGAAAGGTTGAAACTTTGAGTTACAACATCGTCCATTTCTTCTTATACTGAACATCAGAAAAAATTCAATTTAAAATCTCTTTGTAGACAACCAAAGAAGAGAAATGGTATCATTGAACGATGAAAACAGGGACATCTTTCTTTTCTCCCCCCTGATGATATTCCAGTACGACCACTGCTACAGATGTCTCCCCTCTGGTGCTGTTCCAGTACGTCCACTGCTACAGATGTCTCCCCTCTGGTGATGTTCCAGTACGTCCACTGCTACAGATGTTTAACATTCGGTTGTAATTAAGGGCTTCCTTTTAAGGCTTCTTCAGTGCGTACACCTCCACCTCTAGGATCCATATAAGGTTATCGCCAGGTGGAACCTTTTGGATACTGAGATACCTCCCAGGGACACCTGGTGAGTAGATGGATAGGTATTGCTGAGCCGACAGGTAAGGCCCAGCGTATCTGGCCAGCAAGGTGTAGGA
Source organism: Macrobrachium nipponense (assembly GCF_015104395.2). Taxonomy (NCBI): domain Eukaryota; kingdom Metazoa; phylum Arthropoda; class Malacostraca; order Decapoda; family Palaemonidae; genus Macrobrachium; species Macrobrachium nipponense. The sequence goes on from NC_087214.1 coordinate 51,697,831, forward strand.
CGAGAAGTCCCCCGTTGTCAGAAGGTCCATTCCAAGACGGATCTGAAACGAGCATTTATTTGGTTCAGTCTTTGGGCTGCGTTGACACCAAGCGATTCGAATCGAAGAATTAACATGATTCATGATTCATCTTCATTCGCCACACTAACTTCAATGTAACCGTTTACATCAAGCGAAATGGCAGGATTTGAATTGGCTCGATTCGCTTGGTGTAAACTCGTTACATGAAATTGGTGTGGCTAGTTGCTAAAGATTTTTTTTCCCGAATTATCATTTCCCCTTTCATTTTTCTTCTTCTTAAAAATCAAGGTTGATCCTCATATTAGAAATTCGTTTCCACAAAGTGCCATTAGAATTATGTAAGGCAAGTGTATTCATTTTTACCTTAATTAATTAGACATTGACATATTTACTCATTATTTTAGTTGCTAATGTTTTGATAATCAAATCTTTCTGCTTAATTGTTATTTTACGACAAAGTATTCGGAAAATCTATATAAATTAACTTTTTAAGGATGGTAAGATAGTTCTATTTTTTATATGTAAAATATAGAAACTCATCATCATATTATAATGTTACTGTTATATGTGTGTGTGTGTAAACAAGTATGGATGTGTTTATGTATATATGCATTCGATATATATCAACAATACAATTAAGTTTTTAAGTTCTTCGCAAATGTCGAAAACCCTTATTACTGCCACTGTGAATCCATATAGGGAATATAATTCATTAGTGAATCCTACCCATTGGTGGAGGCATTTTGAGATCTAGTGGAATTCTGAGTAAAGGCGCTTACTATCTTGTAGGGGTTAAACCGCGATATGAAAAGGCTTCCTGCCAGTCCTGTGAGAGCTGAAAGTCAGCTCAGTGGTGGTTGTTAAACTACTTTTATAGTTATTAATAATGATAGTAATAATGTAAGGGATTCTACCTTAATTTCCCATCCGGATTCACAGCTTAAAGGAAAGCATATCCAGGCATTATGAAGAAATGGAGAAGTTAAAAGGTCAAATGCATATGCACACATACATTCATATAAACGCACTCATGTAGTATATATATATTTTTTATATATATATATATAGTATTATATATATATATATATATACATATATATATATATATATAATAATTATATATATATATATATATAAATATATATATATATAGATATATATATATATATATATATATATATATATATATATATACATATATATATATATCATAATATCAAATATGCAGTGACAGAATAGCAGTTAATATCGAATTAAGTATCCCCTTGAGAACAGCTTACACCAAATGTTATTATATGGGGTATGTACACTTAGCCATGACTAGGATTCGATACCAGAACCTGCTAATCTCCTCATAACAGCATCTCAGTACACCAAGCCAGCTAATCTCCTCATAAGAACATCTCCGTTCATTAAACCTGCTAATCTCCTCATAACAACATCTCTGCGCACCAAGCCAGCTAATCTCCTCATAACAACATCTCCGTACACCAAACATGTGGACACAAGAAACAGCATACGTCACACGTCTTTCTTATTATTGTCTAGTTAGCTGTATCGTCATCATCATATGCATTACAATGTCAGCATTTCAGCCATCTGTACCTCTAACTTCACTTGTGTATTAATCCATTTGTATATTTCCATCTGTCAACAAACACAAATAAATGTGTGTGACCTCTGTTTTCGTTTGCCTGGTGCCAGGTGCTACATTGCTGTTCCCAAGAGCTGTCGACCTGTTTGTTTGTTGTATAAATAAAATCAATAAGCTTTGTATGCACTGTCTTTTACTCACGCTTTCCATACACCTTAAGGTTTTCCAAAATGAGTCACAACGCGCACAGATAGGGGATTAGGGAGACAGAAAAAGGAAAAGGCAATTGTTACCTCAATGTTGTTGAAGTCGCCATTGTTCACAGGGAGGATCTTGACCAGATACACAGTTCGAACTTCCCCTAAATCGACCATCAAGAAAGGGTACTGTACTAAATACAGAGAATAGTACGATGTCGATATGTTTCCATCGACAGCCAATCCTTTTGCGTAATACCTTCCATTTGAAAGAAAAGAATAATGACATGAAAGAAATTATACCTATTCATATGTATATGTTACAGTAAATATCCTAAGGAAAAAGGGAAATGAGCAACCCAAGTAATTTAGGAACATTTGATCCCCAAGGGCTAGCCCTAAACACGGCGGAACAGTGTTAGGTGGGGATCAGTGGTTTTGGCCGTGGTTTATGTACTATCCCTCAGGGCTTAAAATGTTCCTATTTGGAGAATGGGCCATTTCACATGCACACAAACACACACACATATATAAGTATATTACATTATATATATATATATATATATATATATTATATATATATATATATATATATATATATATAGACCCATAAAAACACCAAAAGTTGAGAAAGTTATAGCTATATTGTGGTGGCGCTGTCTGTCTCCCTCAACCGTCAGGTACTAAATGAAATAAGAATGGGAGAACAGCGGTATTTATATCAATGAAGGAATATTCCAGAAGTCAGCCACTATGGCACTCCCTGTTGACAGCTTCTCCTTATTCTTCCTACCGCTGTTGGTTTATAAAAGATTTTAACTATCAGATCTGAATCCCAAGACTGGTAAATTAAGTAGGAGCTGTCAATTGGAGCGACATAGCAGCTGACTTCTGGAATATCCCTTCATTGGCATAAATACCACTACTCTGTAACTTTTATTTCATTCATTACCTGCCTTTTGTGGGAGACAGACAGTGCCTCCGAAATATAGCTATAACTTAATAGTCTTTTGGTGTTTTTATTGGCTCCTTGATTAGATGGATTTCTGTTTTAAACATAACTATAACAATGTGAATAGATTTATATTTGGAACGGTATGCTTGAAAAATCAGAGGGAATATATGTTCCTCAGTTCAGTATCTCTCTCTCTCTCATATATATTGCATGTATGTGTGTTAATTTATAAAAGGTTCCTCACGAATATTGCGTGCTAGCGAAGGTGTTCTTTCCCCTGGCGATTTCCTCCAACAAGTTGGCAGAAATGCTTTTGGCGAATTTCATGTCGGACCTGAAGTTTCACTGACGCTCTCATATAAGTCACAGGTCTCATCTGTTTTGTAACCAAATTAAGATGCGTTAGGTCTCATTACTACAGCTATAATAATAATAATAATAATAATAATAATAATAATAATAATAATAATAATAATAATATGATAAAAGCCATAAACACATGGGCAGTGCCAGTAATCAGATACAGCGCAGGAATAGTGGAATGGACGAAGGCAGAACTCCGCAACATAGACCAGAAAACTAGGAAACATATGACAATACACAAAGCACTACACCCAAAAGCAAATACGGACAGACTATATATAACACGAAAGGAAGGAGGGAGAGGACTACTAAGCATAGAGGACTGCGTCAACATCGAGAACAGAGCACTGGGGCAATATCTGAAAACCAGTGAAGACGAGTGGCTCAAGAGTGCATGGGAAGAAGGACTGATAAAAGTAGACGAAGACCCAGAAATATACAGAGACAGGAGAATGACAAACAGAACAGAGGAATTGCACAACAAACCAATGCACGGACAATACATGAGACAGACTAAAGAACTAGCCAGCGATGGCACATGGCAATGGTTACAGAGGGGAGAGCTCAAGAAGGAAACTGAAGGAATGATAACAGCGGCACATGATCAGGCCCTAAGAACCAGATATATCCAAAGAACGATAGATGGAAACAACATCTCTCCCATATGTAGGAAGTACAATACGAAAAATGAGACCATAAACCCCATAGCAAACGAATGTCCAGCACTTGCACAGAACCAGGACAAAAAGAGGCCCGATTCAGTAGCAAAAGCCCTCCACTGGAGCCTGTGCAAGAAACATCAGCTACCTTGCAGTAATAAGTGGTACGAGCACCAACCTGAAGGAGTGATAGAAAACAATCAGGCAAAGATCTCTGGGGACAAGGGTATCAGAACAGATAGGGTGATACGTGCAAATAGACCAGACATGGCGTTGATTGACAAAATCAAGAAGAAAGTATCACTCATTGATGTCGCAATACCATGGGACACCAGAGTTGAAGAGAAAGAGAGGGAAAAAATGGATAAGTATCAAGATCTGAAAATAGAAATAAGAAGGATATGGGATATGCCAGTGGAAATTGTACCCATAATCATAGGAGCACTAGGCACGATCCCAAGATCCCTGAAAAGGAATCTGGAAAAACTAGAGGCTGAAGTAGCTCCAGGACTCATGCAAAAGAGTGTGGGTCCTAGAAACGGCGCACATAGTAAAATGAGCGATGGATTCCTAAGGAGGCGGGATGCAACCAGAACCCACACTATAAATGCCACCCAGTCGTATTGGAAGACTGTATAAAAGCAAAAAGAAAAAAAAAGAAAGAAAAAAAAAAAAAATAATAATAATAATAATAATAATAATAATAATAATAATAATAATAATAATAATAATCATAATTGATTCTTGGGAAAGGATCTTACCATAATTTCCTCAGTCTACTCAGCTGTGAGAATAGCCTATCCCTGATGGGGTAGGATCCAGCTATGGGTTAAATAGCAAAACTCAGCAATGATGTTAAGAAATGAAGGAATAAACGACAACGACGTAAATGGAACCTCTGGCGACAGAGGAGCTTCGTCCGGCAGCCAGGTATTCAACCCAATTGAAGGGGAAGATGGTCAGGTACTTAGAGATCGTCATTCAGCAACTGACCACCACAACGACAGTAACCAACAGCCTGAGATTGGAGCTACAGAAGCAAACCAAAGGAAGAAATGAACAAGAGAAGAAAATAAGGAAATATGGCGATGCTACATCAGAAGCAACCTGACGGAGAGAGGATATAGAAGAAGGTTGGTCAACATCTGGAATGAGAGGAATAACACCCCCAAACAGAACAGAGGCTTGCAAGACCAAGAAGGAACATAAAGGAAAAAGAACTGGCTCTCCCCAACATAAAGAGAAGAACTGGAAAGGGAAATGTCACACGACAACGAATTACACGAAGACGAACTGAGAGACGATGCCACAGAAGACGACATGGATGATGAGGTATCAAACAACGACACACGAAGAAACACCGACGAAGTAACAGAGAGGACGGAATGGGTAGAAAAGATTAGACAATGGATGGAGCCAGATACAGAGAGAACAAAGATCCCCTCCATGAAAGCCTACAACACCAAGAAATTAAGGGAGAAAACAAGTGAGGTCAATGAAATAATGGGCATAATACACCACCAGTATCACAGAAACAATAACTTGGCATATGCAGGAGCAAGATCAGTAGCAGAACTGATGGGGATTCGAACACCAACACCACCAGCACAACCAACCCAACAGAAACCAAAACAGCAACCTCCTTGGAAAAGGCGCCTGAAAAGCAAATCATGGTGATGAGAATCTGACTTGAGTAAAACTGAAAGAGATGGCAAAAATAGGCCCAAGCCAAGCTAGAAAACAAGGGAGGAACTCAACGAGAAATACAAAGTACAAGAGAGGGGACTAAACAACACAATAGAAAATGTAAAACAGAGGCTTAAGGCCAAAGCACATAAGATCCAATGGTACATGAACAGGAATAAGGATACCAACAGAACAAACTATCGGAACCAACAGAAAAGACTACAGCCAACTAAGAGGGGAAGACAACCACCAAGAAATTCCTGAAGCCGAACCAAGTAAGAGACTCTGGGAAAACATATGGAGCAATCCAGTATCACGCAACAAACATGCAACATGGCTCCAGGAAAGTCAAGTGGAAGAAGAAACAGGGAGAATTAAAACAAAGATTCACAGAGATCACGACAGACACAGTCAGACACCAACTAAAGAAAATGTGAAACTGGAAAGCCCCAGGTCCCGATGAAGTCCATGGATACTGGCTGAAAAACTTCAAGGCCCTACACCCACGAATAGCAGAACAACTCCAGCATTGTATCACAAATCACCATGCACCCAAATGGATGACCACAGGAAGAACATCCTTAGTACAAAAGGACAAGAGTAATGGAAATATAGCCAGTAACTACAGGCCTATCACCTGCCTACCAATAATGTGGAAGTTACTAACAGGTATCATCAGCGAAAGGCTATACAATTACCTAGAGTAGACAAACACCATCCCCCACCAACAGAAAGGCTGCAGAAGGAAGTGTAGGGGCACAAAAGATCAGCTCCTGATAGACAAAATGGTAATGAAGAACAGTAGGAGAAGGAAAACCAACCTAAGCATGGCATGGATAGACTATAAGAAAGCCTTCGACATGATACCACACACATGGCTAATAGAATGCCTGAAAATATATGGGGCAGAGGAAAACACCATCAGCATCCTCAAAAATACAATGCGCAACTGAAATACAATACTTACAAGCTCTGGAATAAGACTAGCAGAGGTTAATATCAGGAGAGGGATCATCCAGGGCGACTCACTGTCCCCACTACTCTTCGTAGGAGCCATGATTCCCATGACAAAAGTACTACAGAAGATGGATGCCGGGTACCAACTCAAGGAAAGAGGCAACAGAATCAACCATCAGATGTTCATGGACAACATCAAGTCAAGAAGAAAGTATCACTCATTGATGTCGCAATACCATGGGACACCAGAGTTGAAAGAAAGAGAGGGATGGATAAGTATCAAGATCTGAAAATAGAAATAAGAAGGATATGGGATATGCCAGTGGAAATTGTACCCATAATCATAGGAGCACTAGGCACGATCCCAAGATCCTGAAAAGGAATCTAAAAAAAAATAGAGGCTGAACGTAGCTCCGGGACTCATGCAGAAGAGTGTGATCCTAGAAACGGCGCACATAGTAAGAAAAGTGATGGACTCCAAGAGGCAGGATGCAACCCGGAACCCCACACTATAAATACCACCCAGTCGAATTGGAGGGACTGTGATAGGCAAAAAAAAAAAAAAAATAATAATAATAATAATAATAATAGTATGAAATGCAGCTTCTACTTACTTGCGGAAAACAAACTTGCAGGACATGGATCGTCTGGCATGGAGAGCACATACCAAGTTGCTGGGAGTCCACATGGTGGTCGAATACGCCGGTTGGTCTTTCAAAATGTATCCAGTCGCTAACCAGGTTTCCTGACAGTCTGTCACTGTCGTTATTCCAGACCACATTATCAAGGGAATCCAAAGCAAAGGCAGATGAACTATCCAGGTGCATCTCAGGTTAATGGTCTCCATAATGTCAAGACTGAAATGGTACCCATTATATTATAATATATATATATATATATATATATATATATATATATATATATATATATATATATATATATATAAAATATATATATATATATATATATATATATATATATATACACAACTGAACTGCAAAAAAATTGGGACGTGATGAATATATAATTAAGGCAAAAGCCACGAAGGAATGTGACTTGAAGGAGTACTGCGAGGCCTTTCGACTCAATGTCCTTTACTTAGCTGACTGACATAAATATGAAGATAAGTTTACAATGAAAGGTCGTATAAACGACAGATATAGACTATAAAGGAAAATATGTACCTAAAATCCAACATACTTGGAGTATTAGTAACCTACCCAAAGCAGGGGTACAATTTAAGAGGTACAAAACAAAAGGTCAAGTCCAACTGCTCAGAAAGCAGGGACATGACAAGTATGAGATTATACAGGGCAGTAACTGACCACACACAAAATTTCATTTTTGTAAACAATAAAAACCTTTTTCGCAACGTAAACTTACTATCACAAAAAAATATGTTAAACATATACATTCAAAGAAAGTGTCCATAACAAAACTAATTTGTAATTAAGTCTGTGATTTTATCTCTAAGATGATTCTTAAACATGAAACTTATACAAGATAATACAGGCAAGAGCTAAGATTAAAATTACAATTGGAAGTAAATTGTATAATGGCAGATTCTTAAAGATCTCTACAAGACATCTTACTGAACTGCCATTCCGTTTATCCTATGGTCGTTTTCACTGAAATGTGTGAATATTTTTTGGCATTGGATGTTTGCCCCCCCAGTTTGACTGAATGCTTATGCTGTTTAATTCTTACTTCTAAATCTTTGCTAGATTTGCCAATATAGAACAAGGGGCAATCCAAAATTGTAGTTTTACATATTATGTTGTTGCTTTACTTGCGGCCTATTTTTTTATTAGCATTCCTTTTAGTGTGTTATTATGAACGAAAAAAAAACGAGGTACCATAAAATATTCAACAATGATTTTATGCAAACGGTCAAAAGCTCTCGGTTTTTAACCTATCTTTATTTTGGAAAAATACAGTATAGTATAAATTACTGTGCTTTTCGGCTTATCTCTGGTCACGGCATAGTGATGCACCATATATATCTATATATATATATATATATATATATATATATATATATATATATATATTATATATGTATATATATATATATATATATATATATATATGAAAAGAGAGTGTACGCAATAAATGCATATACGTGTATATGAATTGTGTGTGCATATACACAACTGAGACGGAAGGACTGGGTATAGTCATTTTTATTGATGTCGTCCCATAAGGCCATCAAGAATAAAAATCAGTAGTGATTATCTCGTAGCGATTCGTATTTCACTTAAGTTCGTGAAAAATGTGGAATAATTATCATGAAACCATTCCTAAAATATCGGGAACTTAAACAAGGCGTGATCCGACCTCCATGCTACTCGGTGCGTGTGCTAAAATCTAACGGCAAAATAGTGTTGTTTCACCACGAAAATTAAAATAAATATGTTATATTTTATTTAGAAATGATTGTTCTGTACTGTTTACCATGCAAATTACATATTTTTTACATTTTTATAATAATATAAATCAAATCAAATATCCATATCCTAAAAGTTCCTGTGTCTTTAACTTAAAGCAAAACACCTTTTTCAGACCTTTTTAGGCTTTCCTACCCCCCTCCCCCCCCACACAAGAACAACAACAAAGTAGTTTGTAGGCTAACTCCCCAAGTAAGGGAAACTAGTGTTTTACAGACAGGACTGAAAAAAGCAAGTAAATAAAGAAGAAAATCCTATCCAAGTAAATACAATTAGATATAGTTGTCAACGTTAGAATGAATTTATTGCCTTTCTTAAACTTGAAAGCATTGATAATTATAATACTGCAATTAATACTTAAATTTGTATTGGCAAAAGAATTATGTCGACTTTGATCATTATTTCTGTCTTTTTCGGATCTTGCCATATTGCAGATACATGCAGTTCTAATATCTTCTTCTGTTGACCAACTAAAACACCCTTAATCTTGGTAACTAATATTTATCATCCTTCAAGAGACATCGATTGCTGTAGAAGCAACACGGATAAGTGATTCTTCGATGCTTTAGTGCACGCACACACAAAAAAGGAGAAGAATTCTTCCCACAATAAGAGTAACGTACCTTAAGGATTGCCAGAAGATGATAGTAAGAACTTCAAGGACCCGGAGCAACGAAGAATTGCCGATTCCAGGTGAGCGTACCAAAGAATTTTTGCGAGTACTCGGGGACGAGAGCGATTGGTCCCTGGCCACTTCCTCCTCCCAGCAAAGCAGCCTTCCACTGAGGAGATATCTCATAAAGGTTCACTAATAAAATACTAAGAAAGCAATACCTTCAGGGGGGAATTAGTATTTATGAGATGGAGTTTCATGGTATCAAGCGGTTGCCACAGGTTTTTATGCAGTTTGAATCGCCGTTGTTGGTCACGTAAACCTGAATATTTTATGCCATTTCCTAAGAGAAAATGCTATCGTCTTTTTGCAGCATTATTCATCGAGGAATTCCATTATTCCAGGTTATGAGAAATTGCAATTAATTTTACACTCAACTGCGTGCGTGCGCATCCACATATAAACGCGTGCGCTCACACACACACACACGCACACACACACAAAAAACACACACACACAGATATATATATATATATATATATATATATATATAAATATATATATATATATATATACATATATATAACCGCTTGATACCAGTCTTGAAATGCCCATAGAGATTTCTGCAGCCACAACCTAAACTCCTGTGTACAGCAGTACACCACCAAAACTGCTAAACTTGTTTATGTAATTTGATTAAATGTTTTCATTTGTTTAATGACTCTGCCTGAAACCGTAAATGTTGTAAATTTTTGAACTATGTCGTTTTGGATTTGAAGATTGTTCATTCCTTTGTAACTGTCTGTTCAATTCGAAGATTGTCTGACCACATGATCAGATAGTTTTACGTTTCCTTAATTGTCGTTGTTAAATACCTTACTAAAAATTGTCTTAAGAGCGTGACCATCGTTTTACAGCTGTGATGATTGTCTATTACATTTGTTAGATAGGGCAAAATCAAATGATAAAAGATGTACACACACACACACACACACACACAGTAATATATATATATATATATATATATATATATATATATATATATATATATATATATATATATATATATATATATCGTGTGTGTGTACATCTTTTATCATTTGATTTTGCCCTATCTAACAAATGTAATAGACAATCATCACAGCTGTAAAACGATGGTCACGCTCTTAAGACAATTTTTAGTAAGGTGGATTAACAACGACAATTAAGGAAACGTAAAACTATTCTGATCAGTGGTCAGACAATCTTCGAATTGAACAGACAGTTACAAATAAATGAACAATCTTCAAATCCAAAAGACATAGTTCAAAATTTACAACATTTACGTTTTCAGGCAGAGTCAATTAAAACATTGAAAACATTTAATCAAATTACATAAACAAATTCGGATGACTAAAACATCACAAAAAATTATCATACACTTAGGCTAGTTTAGCTTTTAGTTTTGTGGTGTACTGCTGTACACAGGAGTTTAGGTTGTGGCTGCAGAAATCTCTATTGGCATTTCAAGACTACGAATCAAAGGTTTCAGGAAACCGGCTGAGAAGATGCCTCGCAGACGAAACAACAGAGTTTCTCCAGAAGATCGTAGGCGTACCATTGAAAAGTATATCGCCAATGAAGACTTCCTGTCAATGGCACATGACCTGGGCATAAAGAGAACCACGGCATACACAACATTAGAATATCAGCCGGACAGATTCATATCAAACTCATCATGGAGGAGGTCGCAGATTATCAATAGATAATGAATCTATTGATTTCCTAGTATCTATGATCGAGGCTGAACCAACAATACCAATCCAGAATCTGAATGAGATTTTACGCGAAGTATTTCCAAGGAAGCAGCGTGTATCTGATGTCAGTCACGAACACTGCAAGGTGAATTAATAACTCGGAAGCTTTGTCACAACATAGGGCAAGATAGAAATTCTCCAAAAGTGAAAGAAGCTACGTCAGTATTTGCTCATTACATGTACGAATCTGGCCTACAAAAGCATCGCATATATTTGGACGAGAGTGGATATAATCTCGACACCAAACGTACTTATGGACGGGCACCAAGAGGCGAAGAGTACATAGGACTGTCGGAGGCCAACGTAATATCACCCTCATTGCTGCAATCTCAGATCAAGTTGGATTAGTGTACCATGAGATTCATAAAAGCACTGTGAACATGGACAGATTTAAAGACTACTTTACATCACTAAATGCAATTCCAGGAGAGGAGGATTGCGTCATCTTCATGGACAACGCTCCTTGCCATAATAACATTTCAGACATTTTTCCCGGAGAGAGTGATACGATACCTGCCCCCTTAATATTCCCCATTTCTAAACCCAATAGAAACCTACTTCTCTGTAATCAAGGCGCGTCCAAAATTACTCTAAATAGCATTGTGGACAGATGTGATGTAACTGCGGCGCGTCGAGCAGCGACAACACTAAGAGCATACAGGGAACGGCTGCTCATCCAGTCTATGGAAAGCTCACTACAGGTTGTGACACCTCGGCTTGTTTCATTGAGTACAGGCACAGTAATACATTTTTAAGAAAGTGTCTGACAAGAGATGATATTTGGGATATTTGTGGTAAATACCGAATCTATCACAATGTTACTCAAATTTATGGTTATTTCATTTAAGTGCTTAGATTTTATATGCTGTGTATTATCAGTATATTTAAATAAGAAATGTAAGTTATTTCATTGGTAGCTGTATATTTCATGTTTGTTTAATGTATGTTTAAAATGTAAGGTGTTTCATTGGTAGCATTATATTTCATGTTTTTGTTTCAAATGTAAGTTGTTTCATTGGTAGCATTGTATTTCGTATTTTTGTTTTATGATTCAATAAAGTTTGACTCGCAAATATCACTGGTTTAACTATCATTTACGTACCTTTCTTACTTACATATGCTTTAGTAGCCAAACAAATTAAATAAGAGGCAATTACAGAAAATACTTATGTTAGTATACTGATATTAGTAGCTTTTACAGTAGACGTATGTATGTTAGTGCGTACGTATAGTATGTACAACTAAGAGACAAAGTTAATAAATCATTTAAAACAAATAAACCTCTCTCTCTCTCTCTCTCTCTCTCTCTCTCTCTCTCTCTCTCTCTCTCTCTCTCTCTCTCTCTGCTACGGTTCGTGACTTACTTTTTTTTTTTTTTTTTTTTACAGTATATTGTATACAGTAATTATACTGTACAGTACAATAATGTTTGCTTGTGCATGTAGTAGACTCGCTCAGCCATACCCTTCCCAAACTTACTGATGATATTGCATAGTTAAACTGATGTTGTGCCAGCACGGGCTCATGCTGACTTGTACCTAACCTCTCCTACCCTCCCCTCCCTACTGTTAGGCCCCGTTGTGCTAGTATTCTAATTGTTCTTATAAAAGTCACAATTGACCCTTGACAGCTACAATTGTTCCTTATTACTTAGATTGTTCTCGCATTCTGAAGATTGACAGTGTTTTTTTAATATGCCATATTGTTTTTCAGTTTTGTAGATTGTTCAATTTCGTATGGTTGATTGTTTTATACTGCGGAACAGTGTCGTTAGTGATGAAGACTGTTTCTGAATTATAGTCGATTAGTCAAAATCAAATGATAAAAGGTGTATATATATATATATATATATATATATATATATATATATATATGTATATATATATATATATATATATATATAATATATGATTATACTTTGGACGAATATAATTGTTTAATACATTTGTTAATTCTATCTGTCAATATACTGAGAGAAATCTTGATAACAAAAACAGAATTGAAACATTTTTATACCTATTAGAAAAAAGTTCCTTACTTCCATGTTATGCTTTCAGGTAAAACCTGGTGTTTTGGTTCCTAACCAGAGCGGACTTTTCTCAAAGCGACTGGAAGGTATAATTATATATACTAATATTTTTTTGTGAAAAACATTCAGAAAGAAATAACTCTTTTGATCTTTGGTTACTCGAGCTGAAATCCGACATTCTTGTATCTCGTACCTATACAAGGTCTACATTTACAGATCATGAGCCTGTTAGTGCCGGCACTACTGTCTCCCCTACCCTCCGATTGCTTTACCTACCCCGCCCCCACCCATGGCGGGTAAACAGGTTTGCAGGAGGAGGGTGGAAGTCTCCCCAACCCTCCCTCCCGTTCCCCTACCTACCTTCTCCCATTAATGGTGAACAAACAGGTTTGCATTGGGTGGTTGGCTGTGTCATGTCTCCCATAATGTCACCTTGGAGGACAAACAAGATCCACTCAGATTTTATTATTATAGATTAGAGGAAATGATCCATCAACACTAAGAGGGAAGTACCTTGTCTTTGCTCTTGTCAACCAGAGTCACTTCTGCTGTGATTCAAGTTCTATGAAAATTATTTCTGACAACCTAAACCAAGGGTTGAAGAATACTGTAGTTGGTTTCCCATATTCTAAAAAGATGTCATGAGTATTCTCTTTAAACTCAAGCATTTAATTGTTTGTTGTCTTGCAATAGAATGTTTTTCTGATGAAGAGAAATGAAGTAACACTTCAACTGCTCCAAAATCTTATACAAGTGCTGATTGCAACAAACAAAAGTGGAGTTAGGTCAAGCAGGTATTAACCTGGTATGTAACCACATACGTGTCACTTCCACGGTGGTAGTAGTACTAAACATAGTGGAAGCTCCGTGTTAGTACTAGCCCCTAGGGGATCAAAGATAGTTTTTATTTTTAATATATAGAAAAGGGTGTATTTAATCCTTTTGAGCCCCGAGGGACTAGTACTAAACACAGCGTCCCATGGATGTTCTGTCATGTTTAGTACTAGTACCTCGGAGGTGATGCATAGGTGGATACATACCAGAATAATATGGTCAGATGCTCATATGGCCAGAATGTTTAGAAGTACAGTAGGGTCTCAGTTTATGCCGCACTCGACCTATGTCACAATCTTTGATAAATTTATTTTAAAATTCTTGTTCCATCATTCAGATGTAAATACAAACTTTGCATGCAACTAGTTTGCTAATGGAACAGATAAATAACGCCATCTCATGGCAGTCATTCGCTCGCTATACGCCTTCTTGAATTGTGTTTGGGGCTAGCAAAGGTTAGTTCATGCAGTTTAAGGCCGTGCAAATTTGCATAACCTTAAGGTGCAAGGGGAAGCTGCTAGTGGTGATGAGAAGGCAGCAAATGAATTTCTTAGTGTGTTGGCTGAGGTAATCAGAGATGGGGTTTGCTGTGCTGAACAGGTGTTTAATGTAGAAGAGACAGGTTTGTTCTCTAAACGGATGTCTACCCATGCATACATTGCCAAGGATGAGAAAACCGCACCAGGCCACAAAGTTAGCAAAGAGAGACTGACTTTGCTTCTTGGTGGTAATGCTGCTGGTGATTTCAAGCTGAAGCTTTTGTTGGTGTATCTGGCAGAGAATCCAATGACACTGAAGAGTATTTTGAAGGGTTAATTACCCGTCATCTGGAAATCCAACAAGAAGGCATGGGTGACACTTCAGATATTTGAGGGCTGGTTCACCAACTATTTTGTGCCAGAAGTGAAGGAGTGCTGTGCTAAATGAAAAGGGGCTGCCCTTGAAGGTGTTGCTAGTGCTGGACAATGCCCCTGGTTACCCTGCCCATTTGAATGATTTTCATCCTAATACCACCTCCCTTTTACAGCCTACAAACTGAGGTGTCATAGCCTCTTTCAAGGCCTAGTACCTCAGAAGGACATTTGCTATGGCTTTCAGGGCTCTGATAAGGACAAGAACTTGTCTCTAAAAGTACTTTTGGAAATCTTAAACATTCTTGCTGCTATAAGAAACATTTGTGATTCTTGCAACGAAGTTAAGCAGATGAACTTGAATGATGTGTGGAAAAAACTGTCCCCCATTTGTGTATGAGGTGGAGGTTGATGATTTCACAGAGCTGCTGGCATCTCATGGAGAAGAATTATATGCTGAGGACCTCATTCAACTACAAAAGCAATTGATTGAAGATGAAGAGTCACCAACCCCAGAGCCCAAGAGATTTACAAGCAAGGAGTTAGATGGTTTTGCCCTGATTGAGGGGGATTGGTAGAGTTTGAGGCTCAGGACACTTTTTTAAGAAGGTAGAGAGGTCTGCAATGATCCAGTACCCTCTACTTCACATGCCTCTCCAGACTCAGCTGCGCCAGTGGTATCTCCAGCACCTTCTGCAGGTTCTGGAGAACTAGGCTCACCTACTACTGTATCTCCAGCACCTTCTGCAGAACTAGATGACCCTGTCCCAGTATCTCAGGCACCTTCTGCAATTCTGCCTCTCCAAACTCACCAGCCCCAGTATCTCCAGCACCTTCCTCCACTCAGTAACCTAGTCAAGCCTGTCTCTCCCCTCTTTGCAATGCCCAGTATGTATGCCAACCACAGGAGTAAGTGTAAGGGTAATAGTTTTACCCTTGTGCTGTATGTATGTGCTTTGGAATTGCTTAGGAATTGTTTTCTCTCTTATTTTATTTTTTATTTATTTATTTTTTTATTTTTAATAATTCACATTATTACATCAGCTTAAATTCTGGCTTACAGAGAAAATCGTGTTACATCCTTGCCATAGGAACAGATCTCAGATGTCAACTGTGACCCTACAGTATGCTCCATGTGCTTCATCTCATTCTATCAGGACATGCTCTGACTATAATCTGTTGCCATCATATTGAGGGGTTCTTAGGCTTGTGTGAAATTAGCACTGTTATCAGATGTGGATCATAGAAAGCATCAACTTTTCGTATAATATTTTGTATTTGCATAATTATGTAGCAGACTATCTAAGCAGACTCCAATATGTGTAATAGTGGTAGTAGTAGTTTTTGTCAGTCTAGAAAATGATCAAATGCAAATTATTATTATTATATTCAATATATGAAACATATGGAACATATGACGTTCAGGGGATGTGGTAGGGGGTGCGTGAGGGACCTAGCATATCTGTGGAGCAATAATGGGAAAGATACAGCTCTGATACTTAGTTTTCTGAAAGCTCGTAATCTGGAGGGGTGCCTTTTGGGCTTTGCTTTTTGAAATAATGAAATTTTAGTTACAGTATGCCATTCAAATTAGGCAACAAAATTCAAATTTCCTGATGCTCAGGTACAGACTGTTCGTAACATTAGAAGAAAAGCCATTTGTTTTAATGTGTGTGAATAGCTAGTGGTAAATTCCACTACGGTATATTTCACCACGGAAAATTCCACCAGAATAAATAAGTAAAATAAATGAACTTGATATGAAAATAATTATAGGTTAGGAAAAAAGTGAATACATTTATCTCACATTTTATTCTACAATTAGGATAAAAATAAAGGCAATTGCATTAAAAACAGTAATTGAAAAAATTTACTTCAAGAAAATTAATTTCAAATTGCGAGCAATGAGAAATTCCAGACAGTTTTGACTCTCATCCTTTTCAAGAAGGTTTTTCAATCGTGCATCAATAATTTGAAAGGTCTTCTTTTTTGTTTTCGAGTCTCCACGTTGAATGTGTGCGATTTTTGTTTGGCTTAACCCTTCCTCAGTTTTAAGTGAAGTGCAGTGCACAGTTTCCACAAACTGGGATGTGTGGATGTTATCGAGGATCGCAAAGCATTGTGGGAACCTTCGACTGCATTATTCGCTCTTGGTAGGTTGAACATTTAAAAGGCGGTCACGAACATTCCAAAGTTCAATCGGAAACTGTAAGGTTTCTCTTCGTCGACGAAGACCACGTCTCTCACTGTCCCAATATATGTTGTCTCAAAATAAAACGATAAACCGGCAAGGGATGATGTCTTCATGTTCTTCAAATCATAGACTATTTGTACAACATAAGCTATTACTTCTCGAGATAGATACTGTGCCGGTTCTTATTATGTACCTCGCTCCTCATTGAAGAAACTGCCTTTCGAGCATCAACGCGTCCACTGCTTGCTGGGTGATTATGGGATCCAGTTGAAAGAATAACTTCTGGTTCACTGCAGTTATATAAACAGTTTGTATGTATTCTAGCCCCGGCAACCTTTAAGAAAAGTGTTCACAAACGCCATTTTTGCTACTGTTATCTGCATGCTTTTCACAAATGTAATTCTTCCTCATCACACAACTTTCGTTTGTCCTTCTCACATGAGAGTTAAAAGTTGCCATGTTGAGGGTTCCAAAGTTCAAATAAACAGGAAAGAAAAGTAAAAGCACAAAGTAAATTTTTTGAAGGAGTGTTTAAAAGTCAAAAATATAATCTGGAATAAACAACTAAATTGACTATTCATGCCGCTTATTTAGGTTGGAACAATTAAGTTTCAAAGTCGTAAACACTTGAGTCACGGTGATATTCCAATATCCAGGATTCGCTACCCCTTTTGTGATTTCATCCACTTTTTCTTTTTCACGCATTTATAATTAAGTAAAGGGAGGTAGGTGAAGCTTTTAGCAAAACTATAAAATAAGTCATGATGAAAAATTGTCGTACATCAGCTGATGAACTTTCTCAGTTTTTCCATCCCTTAAGTGCCCGTCCTAATTCACTGCAACTTGCACTTGATCGCTTTTGTCTCGTGAAACATTTGTCTGAAAAGGAAAGATATACCAACATTCAACCCAACTTTCATCTGGGAACATGATAGTTGATCGAGGAAATTGGAATACTGTCATAAACACTATTCAAAGGAAATTAATCTAGCTGTAAAAGACGGACGTTTTTGAGTAGAGTTTCATCACCTCAGTTTCCAAAGCTGCTTCCGGAAATGACCGTGCACTGTTGTTAGCAACTTTGTGCTCTTTTTTTTCTTTTTTCTTTTATGTGCAGATCCATTCTTAGAAGCTCTTGGGCCTTTTTTCATCTTCATTTGTTTTATATTACCTTTATCCAGTTACTAATTTATTCTTAATTTATAAATTTCTTCTTTACCCGTAACAACTTACTATGTAGCAATTGTTACTTTGATCATCTGGCTAAATTTGTTTGCGTCATCCATTTATTTTTGTCGTCACTTTTTACTTTTTGGCATATTCATATTTCACTGATGATAACAAATGATCCAGCACGAGCTAATATTATTATGTAAATGATAATATGGATAACAGAGCTAAAGGCAACAGGTAATGAATGAAGGAGAAAGACAAAGATTTGGATCCAACCACAAAAAGACAATAGGACTGGTTAATCTATGAAGTGACGGAATGACTACGGACACGTCAGACGGGAACCGCGAGGGGGAACAGAAAAAGTCTCAGTTAACTTTAAAATTGTGGGTATCTGGAGCAGAATGCTTCTTCTTCGTCTCTTCTTTCTTCTTCTTCTTCTTCTTCTTCCTTGTCCCCTAACTGAATTGAATTGAATATGTAATTGGCTAAGCCCAAGCCACTGGGGAGTATGAGGTCATTTTCGATCTGAAAGGGATATTGGCAGTAAAAAAGCCAGAAAGGTAAATAGGAGGAAAAAACCTCAAGGCAGTTGCACTATGAATCTATTGCTTAGCAGAGGGTGGAAAGTAAGATGGAAGAAGAGAATATGAAGGAAGGCTACAGTAAAAAAGAGTGAAAAGAGTTGCAGATAGGTGGCGAAGGCCACGCTGCAAAGAACTTAAAAGTCTGCCAACGTACACCCGAATAGTATCACTAACGAAACTACGCCGACGGGGTTGTGCCTTACCGTTTCAAAGGGTTCCTTTTTTTTTTTTTTTTTTTTTTTTGCACCTCTGGCCTGCCTTAGTTTAGCTTCTTCCTGTTTAGTCCACAATGTTTCTCTTTTATGTTAGATGAAAGCAGTTAAAAACTAGATCAACTGAATGCTCAACACAGTAATATTGATGGGGGAAACCAAACCATCTCACGATGAAGGAATATTTGTATTATGGAAAATCTATAAAACATTTTAATCTACACATTAACGAGCTAAAAAAAAAATAAGAATAACCGACTGGGCAAAGAGTAAGTAAATCGCTTATTTTATAAAAAAAACTGGAAGAGCAGACACCTCTATTATCGCTGGGAAAAACTATAAACAGTGAATTGCAATTTAACCCCCAAAAAAGGCAAGAAAAAACAGAGGACGGGAAAAAAAATAAAAAAGAGTCAACTGCCAAAAAATTTCAATATCCTTTATTATGGAGGGTAAAAAGAATATAAGCTGATCACGCAGTAATGGAACAGGTAAAAAAAACATACACAAAAAAATTTGCAAAATGTATTTCACACAAACACACACACAATTATATAATATATACATTATTATTATATATATAATATATATATATTATTATTAGCTTGACCAACCCGAAACCTGCCCGGGAAGGACTTATGAATGACAACCGATATAAATCAACTCTTTCTCTTTCCCAGACCCCTTACTCTCTCTCTCTCTCTCTCTCCTCTTCTCTTCCCTTGGTAAGATAGTTGCTGTCAGTTGCATTGTCCAGCATTGTACATTTTATATTCACCACTCTCACCCCCATTCTTACTTGGGATGAACACTTGTCAGGGGTAATTGCTGTATAGCAAAGAAAGATAAAGGAAAGGAGAACGTATTTTCTAGAGTTCTGAGCAAGGAGGCATTCGTGCCCGTGGTGGGAGTGCGCCTGTCTCGCGGTTGTGCTGGAATCGTTCAGTGTGTTGTCGGAGCGCAACATGCGCCGGAAGTGTCGTGAAGAAATGCAATGAAATATGATGAATATTCTTCGAGATTCTTCTAAATCGTTCCCATCATCTCTGGGAGTCTGTGACGCTCGCTGGAGCCGCCCCCAGAATGCCTTATAAATACGACTGACACGAAGTAGGAGAGATCAGAGTAAGAGCGATCATCCGTAAGAGGCCACAGATCAGATTATCGGAGAGGCAGCATCAGGAGATCATCAGAGAGGAAAGTCACTCGAGGTTTGGTAAATTCTGGTTCAAGTCGTCGTCAGGAGTCGACAACCGAGTTATTTCGAGTTGAGCAAACCTTCGGAGAAGAAACATCTGCTAGAGGTTTTGGGGAGTCTGCCTTCAAGTATCAGGAGTAGACATTATTTCTGCAATACGGAGGCAAGAAGGATCTACAATTAGAGTTCTCCTTTTGTGAAGCCACGCTTCGAGTTTGCAAACTGTCCGGCCAAGTACTTTCATTACCCCAACCGTTCCCCAGTTCACGCATTGTAAAGATTTTGCCTTTTTTATGTAAATAGGAAGATACCATTCTGCATTTATCTTTGTTAGTAGACTTGTAATAAACCTTTGTGTGTGTTGGTATCTTTCTATTATTTTTTTTTTTTTTTTCAAATATCCCCAGTTTCAAACTGTTGGTGTTGGAATTCTTTTTTGTTATAATAATAAACGAACTGAGCGGACCTCTCACGGGCCATAACAAACCTGGACCAAAGGGCACGGGAGTGTCATTTCATCTCAGCAACCTCAAAAACTATGGATTAACAATAAATTTGTAGTTTTGGTTAATTTTACTGTCTCCTTTCCTACTCAATTCTCATGCCCCCCCCCCCCCCCCCCCCTATCCTATTCAGGGCTGAACTTGGACTCAAGGGTCATCAGAAGTGTCACTATTCATCGCCGCTACCTTGGGTGCTAAAACTATAGATTAGACAATAATATATGATTTTTGGTTATTTTTTACATGTCACTCCCCCTTCGCACCCCCCCCCTCTCTCTCTATTTGCTGAATGGCACTTAAAGGGAATCTGGAGTGTTACTTATTCTATCTCAGCAACTTGAAAACTATGGGATTAGGACACTAATATATGGTTTTTCAGTTATTTTGTCTTGTCCCCCCCCCCCCCCCCAGCCTTCTCACACCTTTTCAGGCCCCCCTGCCTACATCAGGGCTGAGCTTGGACTTGAAAAATTATGAATGTAGACACTAATTTCTCTGTTTTCTGTAATTTTTACATTTCACCCCATTCCACAACCACCCACCCCCCCTTATCCAACCAAGGCCCTGTTTAATTCTGTTTCACCCATGACTTTGGACAAGTTTGATATTGACTTACTATTTAATATCTCGTCAAAATTCAGGCGTTCCACCTAGTCATTTGGAAAACAAAAGTAAATTCTAACCTTAGATTTACTGCTAATGCAGAATTTTATGGCATGGGTCATAAAGTGCCCAAATTCCTTAGATGCAGGAGGCTGTGTTGCCACACCCCTCCTTGAGGCTCATTCGCTCGTTATTAATTCTATATTCAGTTATTCCCCCAAGGGACTTTTCCATATTTCAGACGATGGTTGATGGTTTGGCAACATTGCAGCCTAACCCTGCCCCACCCTCACAACAGGTTGGTGTGTCGCCCTCGTGCAGCTGGCAGAGTGTGACTCGCTCCAGAGTGGAACATCTGGCTAACCCATCTACTTCAGGGCTGCCAGTACCGGATTACAAAATAGGACACACCAAAGTAGGCCTAAAGCCTTGTTCAGAAAGGACTTACCACAGCGGAAGGCCTTGGAGGATGCACAGAAGGCTTGCTCCAGTAAATAATGCAAATGGTGTGAATTTAGGTGCGGGTTTGTCACTTTCCAGAGACCTCCCAGCCAATCAGTACCATTCAGGATTTTTATACCATTAGTTGCTAGTAGTTACACAGCTGGTATTTGTCATTCACAAGCCCTAGGTATCACTGGCCACCCAGCTGATATTTCCCTCATTATAGCAAAAACATTTTCCTTCTCAGTTGGAAAATGTACACTATAGTATTGCAACCTTATTGTCTTTAGTTCTTATTATGATCTTTAGTTGTCAGTGAAATTTAGATTATATTAGTTTGTTTTCTACTCACCAGTGGTTTACTTGTTTATGTGGTTGATTTGTCTAATGATGTTCTTATTTTTCATGAGCTTGTTTGTGGAGAAGTCCTCGTATCTAAGGGTTGCGTGAGACTCCGTGAGGAGTTTAGGCAGTATTCTCTGAAGGCCTTATTTGAGAAGGTACTGGTGTTGCTGAAGCTGAAAGATATAATTTTGCTGAGCTGAGAGCATCTGGAATCTTTGGATTGGGAGAGTCGGGACGAGTGAAATGCTCCCCCTTCCAGGATGATTCTCTTCAGCTCCTTTCAGCACCTGGGCTTAGTTAAGCTAATCTAGGGGACTCTCTGTCATCAGGGTATGAGTATTGCCCATGCATTTGGAGGTGTAAAGAGATGTGTCTATGGCTAACGCCACACTGCTACAGTCTTGGCAGGACTTGGTGGAATCCTTCCTCTGTCACAGGCTTTTTGGGAACATCCCTTTTCCCAACCACCCGAGTGATTCTCCAAACTTGGAGAATAGTTTTTTTACATAAAATTATTTTTGAGGAGTCGTCGGTGTTTAGTGTGTAATTGGCAGGATATTTTTCCTTTTCAGTGGTCTCAACCTTTCTGGACCTCTACCCTTTTGTTTATGTGTGTTGTATTATGAGGTTAGGGGTCATTCTGTCTGTAATTTGTGTATTAAAATAAGGGTTTTATTAGAGTATTTTCTTTGACACCTTGAATTGAGTTTCGTACAATTTTGTTATGAATATTTTCAACTTTGTGGACTAAGTATTGGTTTTTGGAATAAGATAAGTGTTTTGGTAAGAGTGATTATTGTTGCTGGATACCCCAAAACATCACAATTGGCGACCCATCCCTGAGTATTCACGGTGTGGACAAAGTTCATTCTTGGGATTCTTTGTCAGGCCAGCATTTTACACTCTTGTGGTTTCAGGTGTAATTAGTGTTTTTTGGATAGTTTGGTTTGTGGACGTTTGTGGTCATCTGTCACCGTTGTTCATGTGTTAGAGATCTTAGCAGAGACAGGTGGCAAGAAATAGCTTGGGACAGATGTGAGTTCGATATGAAAATTTAAGGCTGAGGAAGAGAAAAGGAGAGGCAGTATGAAATAAGCCATAAGAATGACAGGTCCTCTTCCCTCTACCTGCTCAAAATAGGTCTGTAATGCCTGCTATTGAATTAATGCAGGCCCTCAAGTTTGTGCCAAAATTTGAAGAAAACAATGTGGCTGAATTGTTTTGTATCCTTTGAAAGAATTGCTGCAAAGTTGGAGTGGCCCCAGGAGGATTGGACCACTCTAACACAAAGTACAATTAATTTGTAGGGACCAAACGATATAGGTAACTTTGGAGGAGGATTTGTCTGTGGATTACGACACGTGTGAAGAATTATTGTCTTAAAAGCCTATGAGTTAGTCCTGGAAGCCTATAGAAAACGCTCAGAAACCTACAGAAAAAATAAGGAAACAACTTTCGTTCAATTGGCAAGGGCGAAAGAACCAATATGCCAGTGAATTGTTTAAGTCGAAGGAAAGTGTTTGAATTTGAAAGGTTGAAAAGAGTTAAATGTGGTGGAGGAGTTCAAGAGGTGTGTGCCAGGGACAAATTGAAGGTCCCACCTCGAAGAATTGAAATTGGAGACCATGCAGAAAGCAGCTATAGCAAGTGACAAATATTATTTGTATCATAAAGGACTGAAATAGGGGGTGTACACAGCCAACGTGAATCGAGTTGGGGTAGAATAGGATAAATAATAATAATAATAATGCTAGAGCGTTTACAGAAATAAATTTACCGGTAACAATCCAAGGTAGGGCCCAAGGTAATTAATACTAATAATTTTTCTGGCAATAATAAACCCATTTGTTTTTTTTCTCCCAACAGAGGTGACAGGGGATATAATATCTACAATCCTGAAAAATTGAAGATAGACATGTTTCTTTTGTAAAACAAAAAGGGGGACATGTAAAGAGTCAAATGTTTTCGATAAGAAATCGCAACAAGTTGGTGAGTAGGCCCGTAATGGCATGAAAAGCGAGAGAGAGAGAGCCTGCTCCCACAGTAAACAATGATCAATGACTATGTGCAGTTTTGGGAACTATTTGCAGTCGGTCATCTGTGTGTATCGTCCCGTGCTTGCGTCCGAGAAGAGAAGGGTACGTATTTTAGCGGGATACGGGTGCGCTCAGGCACTGATTCTTAGGAGGCGCTGACAATATGATTTGTGGTTGAACATCAGTGAGGAATTTGTGTTGTTGTCTGGTTTCCTTGATACGTAAAGTCCGATCCCATTGAAAATTTTTATTTAATTTGTCTTCTTTTTTACAGGTAATGTGAAGTGGCAATTTGTGGATAGAATCTCCCTATAAGATGTTGATGTTGTGTTTAGAATAATGTGGCCTTTAAAAAATATATGTCCCATTTTGTAACCATGATAATGAGGTAGCAGTAGTTACGCATTCTGGTGCTAGGATATTTGATTGCTGTAGAGTCAACAATGATGTAGATTCAAGTGATTTAGAACGTGGTGATAGTGCAGTTGTAGATTAGGGGATCTTTAAGAAAAAAATAAAATTGGATACTGAAGAGCTTATTAAGCTCAGAAAAGGATTTTCGGGACTCCCCATTTGAGTCGGGTGAGGTGGCTTGACGTAGACTGTTCCTAAATTTAGAATAATTGATAAGATTTTATATCTATTGAGTAGGCCTAGCGGTTGCCGATAATGTGAATTATGAGATGTGAAACAGGTAATGATTTGCTTCTATACAGGAATGCGTGATGTATTTGGCCCCATGAGAGTGGTTGTGGCAGTCATTTTGGTATTATAAAGACCGCAGGCAAAGTGCTTAAGGATTTTTATTGGCCTGAGTTGAAAAGCTGATGTGAAGAATTTGTGCAATAGTTGTGGACGTCTCGCAAAAGGCAGGTAATCAAAACAAGCCCATTCCTAAGGGACCTTTATGTCCCATTCCTGTGGTTTCAAACTTTTAAATAAGTAATTATGATGTTGTGGGACCATTACCAAAGACGCGTAGTGCGGAATGAGTATATTCTTACCATTCGGATAAGATGTGCTGGTATCCCGAGGCAATACCACTACGTACAAATAAAAAGCGCTAAAATTGTGGATTGTACTAATTGAGTTTTTTACTAAATTGAATGCCTAAATAAACAAATCTGATTGTGGTACTAATTATTGTTTAGTAGGTATTCAGGGTAAGAGGCTGAGTTAAACATAAAACAGTGATTCTTGCCCTATCACCAGAAGTCAGGGAGCTCTGGAGAGATTCAACCAAACCCTGAAATCAATGATAAAAAAATATTGTTTAAGTAATGGTTATGATTAGGATAAAGGAATTACCTTATTTGTTGTTCGGCTTTTTGTTCTGTCAAGCAGTCTTTATTCACCTAACATCTGCAGAGTTTAATTATTTTATATTATAAAGTTCACTCAAGGGAGTATGGAAGGCTCAGTGATTTATATTTGTCATTTGTCTTTGTTCTGGCTTATCTCTGCTGACGGAGGGTAGTGTAAGAGATAACAGTATTCAGGATGGGCTTAGAAGTTGGGATGACCAACTGCTGGGCAGTTTGCAAGGCCTCACCATTGATGGAGTGTCCGCTAGGGCATGGGTATCCTAGAGGCTTTCTTATTGGAACTGGCCCTTCCTAGGACTACGGATGGGTAGCGGGTCCAAGCCCGCGGAGGGAAAGTGACCGGGACTTAGAGCTCCGAGAGGGGAGGAGTCGAGTCTTTAACTTGCACTGGCACTGAGGCCATTTCTGGCTTAGTGAGAGGAATTTGAACGTGCTCAACGCCCATGGGGATGGAAAATGCAATGGACTGAGAGCTTCAAGTGCGTACTGGCGTGCAGAGGTAGTCTTGGAGGCCCGATGAACAGGTCTGGAGCTATGTAAGGGTGGGGGTCCTGAGACAGTACAAAGGTAGGAGGAGACTTAATAATTGTGTTCTAGCAGGACATCATAACTCCTGGAATATAGGGTGCTACTGGCCATGGTACAATATCTTAGAAGCGGTTTGAGGTCAGTGAACTTTTCAACTGGACAGTAGGCAGGAAACATTCTTGATATGTTGAGGCTCTCTATCGTGATGAATTGGTGCTATCAACCTGGAGCTCCATAAGGATTTTTATTTCTCTCGAATGATGGATACCTGCGCACAGTTTCATCGAAAGCTCGGATCTGGTGGGCAGTATAGCGACCTTCGAGGAGGTGCGAGAAATATGGGCCCTGAGCAGGAGGGCCTAGAGTGAAGGATCCATAAACTGCCATAGGCAATGGCAGAAAAAGGAGCTTGCTTGGGGCATCCCACCCAAGCAGCTTAGTGTGCCCATACGCTTTTGCATAAGTCACAGAAACTCTTGCCAAAATCAGGCCTTGGGCTGTTTGTTTCTGTTCCAATGTCGGTAATCTTATTATTATTAGTATAATGGGGAGTTTCCCATTCTTAGGAGAAACGGCAGAGTGCTGAGGAGATCCACCTTGAGAGGCACTGCTCCATGGTGGCCTTGGTTATTGCAAACGCCCACACACAGGTTTCTGTATGAGGATTATTGGGGCGCGGTAGGCTGAGAGGGGGGGAAAAAAGATGACAGCAGGAGTGAGAGGAAGAGAGGGCAAGTTTTTTCTTCAACAAACTTGCAGCGGATGGTGAGTGTTGTAGGTGCCGCCCATCTACAGCATCAAATAGTTTAGGAGCCCTTGTCCACCCAAGTAGATGGCAAGATCAGGGGGAAGCATAGGCCAGGAAATCCTTTATTGAAAAAGTTCTAAAGACCTCCTCTACAGGATGTTGCATAGAGGCCTTCGCGACCTATGGGGTGCCGGGGTCTCTTGGTACCACTCTGTTCCACGTTTGGTAGCCTCCTTGGGCACATGCTCCCACTTTGCTCCACCGGTCTGGGGTGAGCTTGTAAAGCCCCAAGGATTACCTCTCTGATGAGGATAAAGATCTTGTAGATCATTTAGGGAAGGGCCTCGACTGCAGTCCATCCTGTGCCTCCAGCGAGATGCCGCCAAGGAGAAGGGCCACTTCCTGAGGGGTTGAAGGAAGTTCTCGAAACACCTGCTTGACATGATCAAGACTCAGGTGTAAGTTTCACTATCGTCCCCAAGTTCCTAAGGAGGGTCCCCATTTTTACCCCCTACCATGGAGGTGAGAGGTGTTGAAGAAGGGGAGGTAGGGGGTGTGGCCTATAACCAGTTGATGTGCTCTCTCTGCAGCTCTTTTCCTCTCTTGGCTTCCCTTTCTTCTCCCTTTCGGCTGCTTGGGAATGCTCTTTCAGCTGCTTCTCTCTCAGTGTTCTCCTTTCTCTTGTGCTCCTCTCCTTCTCCCTTTCGGGTCCCCTGCCTGGCATGCTCTCTGTGCTGCCTTCTTCATTTTATTCATTGACCCAATTTATCAGTTTTGATCCCTCCAGCCCATGGCTCTTCCAGCTTTGGGAGGCACTGACTCCTCCCAGTGCTATGTTAATAGCTGAGAATAATTAGGGTGGAAGGCAGTACCAAAAACTGCAAATGTCGCGAAGGGTATGCGGAAATACTCACCCCACTATACCAGGGAAATATCTTCAGATAGCAGACGAAATGACAGCAGAAGGCTGAAGTGGTCCTCCACATAGTGTGGATTCTCACACAGGTGAAAGGAAAATTATAGTAAAACAAAATTGTAAATGGCCTCACTCAATTAGCATAGGCAATGGTAGTTCAAAGACTTTTTTTGAGATGAAATCCACTCCAGTGCGAGGGAAACATCACGCAGGCAACGTGGAGGTAATAGTAAAACAAATTGTAAATGTTTCAGGCAACGGGCGTGGGAACTGATGTCTAGTACAGAGTCAAAGTTATAGGGTCTGCTCACGAGGCTCAGTACTAAAAACCTATCCCGCCCCTTGTGAAACGGTCATCAGTTACTAAAGGACAATATCTTTATGAAACTATATTTACGATACATTTCATATAACTATTTTTGCGATGGCGGGTTTTTATATAAATTTTCCTCTTATGCATGTTGCCATATACTAAAATAAAGTACAAAGAATGCTCTTTCAAATGATATATGGCACATACAACTACAGATAACTATCAAAACCACACAGCGCGCACAGAAAAAATGATCTACGCACAAAAAAATGTGCATTACTCATCGTCAACTTACAGACATTCACGTTTTCGTTTAGCGCATCTGACTAAGGGGTGATGATAGAAAGAAAACTGAAAAATGGATTAGAAAGATGATAAAATTTATATATAATGCATAAATAAAATGGATAGGTGTTCTCATAAAATTTCGAGGAATTCTAGGTCAAAGACGGACCAAAAATGTTTAAATTTTTATGTAATATTACCAATTTTTTACATAATTTTCAATCTTCTTACCATTTTGACATATACCATGTAAAAGTACATAAGAATGCCTTTTCATTGGTATAGACATACAATTACAATGATTTTTCAAACCCATAATCACGCACAGAAAAAAATTATCTATGCGCGCAAAATTATAAAAATTTAAGAGGTTCGTGGAGATCTGAAATCTAGCCCGCCCCTTGTGAGACGTCATCAATACATCCAGCCAGACGGACGAATCATTTCCGAAAAACATTATAATCGTTTGAGGCATGCATAATTAATACCTTTATCGATTACAGTTGTGTAAATGGTAAAACTTAATGTGTCGGAAGTTAATCATGTGATATGAAGTGCTAAAGAGGAATTTGCTGGAATGTGTTCCTTGTTATCATTTTTCTTCATCATTATCTTTGAAAACTTATATCGTATATGATGCAAGTTTTTCTGCTTTGATATTGTTTCTTTTTTGTGGTCGAGTCGTGCAAATGCAACTGCTATTCTTACACTGCCTGTATCCAATATTTTCTTGTATTTATGAATAACAATAGGTATCATAATAAGATTTGGAAAAGATAATAACTATATCTAATCTTTAGCATAAAAAAAAGTGGCTTTCAAGTGAGTATGAATACAGCGGACAGAACTAAATACACTTTTAGAAGTATTCAAAATCTTGATAATATTACTACCTGAAAGAGAGAGAGAGAGAGACGATGAGACGAGATGATTAGACGAGAGAGAGAGAGAGAGTTGTCATGTTATAAAAAATGGACTTGAAGAGAATACAGCAAACCAGTTATATAGGAAGTAAATAAAATTAAGTAAAAAAAATAAACAACGAAGAAAGCTGGAGTAGCTATGTGTGTTCAAAACTGGTATATTCTATGTGCCAACAAAACAAGGCTGGTTGACTAAATGAGCGAATGGTATTAAAAAAAATCAAACATGTGACCTCTCTACAGATTTTATTCAAGATTTTATGAAAAACACCATGCGATATGGATTAAATGTTATAAAAACTAAAGCTTCTTTAAGTAAATTCAATGGAGAAGCACGGGACGTGTTATCTTGTGACGTCACTGTTACTAGCTCCGCCCCACTGCCAAGTTGAGAGACCATATAACTTGAACTCAGCAGGTGACATGGAAACGCAAAGGCGGTCATACAATCAAGTTAGATCTTGGTAAAATACAGCGCAAACTAAGCTGTAACGCTCATGTAGCTTAATACTATGTACTATGACCGGAAAACTCAAGCTGATACTTAACAAGATGGCCATAAAATCCTGTAAATAAACAGTTAATACTAGGCATAGTGCGGTGGAAAACTCATGCAACGAAAATCGCTCAATAAAAATCTCTGTAATGTACAGTTGATCGACATAGTCGTGGCAGAAGACTCAACGCGATAGTGGATTAGCAATGATTTCATAAACATGGGTAACCTCACCGTGAGGACGGGTTGTAATGAGCTTTCTTAAAAATGCCAGTTCAACTGGGTTGTAAATACATAAAAAAAATGAATTTACATGATTCACGAAAACTTTTTCAAAGTGAAAAAACGAGGTAACCCCTAGAAAAAACGAAGGGGGATAAAAAAAAATTCTTTTTACAACGCAAATCTTTGGTCTGTATGTACCCTTTCATGCAGCAATGCTCAAATTGGTATTTTAGCTTTGGTAAGGAGGAAGAACTAGAATAAAAGCTGCTCTCACGCAACTTGGTTACCCCGATTCACGAACTCCCTTTATCATACCCTTTTTTGCAAAATTTATTTTTCCTAGCGAAGCAAGACCTACCAAATTCTAAATCGCCAATAAATCCCTGGAGGAAATTTAGGCCTTCACACGGGCGCAAGACGGAAAGGGGATGGGAACGAGAGGAGTTTGGATTTGCACCTGGCATTACCCAAGCCGCGTTAGGAGAATTTAGGGAGAGGCTGAAAAATCAACACGTGCTCTTAAGTAGATGCCTTTGTGGAAAGCAATAGTACCAGACCTTATTATTATCTCTACACAGGAATGAAGCTGACTGTTCATTTCCTTTGCTGCTTTATTCTCACGTTAAATGAATTTATGCTAACATTTTGTTTTTATTTTCGTTTAACTTATTTACTCTTTCTTTTTCATTTATTTTCCGTTTAACTTATTTACTCTTTTCTTCTTTGTTCATAAATGGGGCAATGGCGATTAGGGACTCATTTAGACCACGTGGCAGGATTTCTCAGGGACACTCCTCATGTAAAAGGATTTTTAATTTTCCTTATCCTATTAGACCTGCGGAGGAGAGAGAGAGAGAAGACGAGAAGAGAGAGAGAGAGAGAGAGCGAAATGCGCTCTGGCAACAATGAACAGCGCGCCAATCTTGTAAAAGCCTATCTACGAAATCTCTTGGACGACACGAAATTCGGACGATTTACACGTGCATTCACGAAAATATGGCACATGATTTCTTATTGTATTTAGTGCACTCCTAAATGCCTAAATACTTCATGCAATAACGGTTAAATTTCTCTACTCTCTCTCTCTAAGCTATCGGCATGCACGTGGTTCTAATAGCTTTCTATCATATTCTTAATGGCAAGTCAGATTTTCTCACCCCTAACTAGAATACCTAGAAATACACAAAAACGAAGAAATAAAATTTTTTCCTTTACCTGTTTGGAGATTGGGAAACCTTGTTTTGCGCTTGCTCACATAATACTAAAAGGAATTCAGATTCGTTTCTCTTTCGTGATAACAGTTTAACGATCGCTACGACTGGAAAATTGAAAATTAATTTCACACGAGTATAGCAAAAGGTCGCGGTTGTTGTAATATTTGGAAAGCATTGGGTACACGTTGCTTATTATCTCAGGGAAGGGGGATAGGAATATTTTGAATGAAGAAGTCAAGACATTGATAGTACGAGAAATTAGGTGAAGGGCAAGTGTAGGAAACCACGACGTGGGTGCTCGTATTGAAATAATTGTTTGAAAACAATGAAAAAACTGTATTGACCCAGAAGAAACCATGAGACCAATAGAAATACAGTTTTTGGGAGCCTAGAAATGTTGGCCATTGAAAATTATTTGTTAAAGGATGTTGAAGATATTTTGTGATGGAAAGCAAAGTATATGTCAGGGGATGCCTGATTTAGTGTAGAGGCGAGTGTGACCCAAAAATTAAATTGTATCCATGACGGACAAATAACAAGATCCATTCGATTTATTGTCGTATATAATTCTGGCGTACACAAATACACGAAACTCGGAGGCAGACATTACATATTCTCTGCAACTAGACCTGGAAATATCTGAACAAAAACGTGTTCTTACTTCTTTATTCAAAAAATATTCCCTAGCCACCTTCCCTGCTAATACTTCACGCTTAATCCTCCTACCTCAGCAAAGGGCACGTCTTATTATTTTGCCTCCTTAAAAAAAAACATACTAAGCATTCATATATGTAGGGTAATATATATATATATATTATATATATATATATATATATATATATATATATATATATAAATGTTAATTACTTATTGAGGCTTATTATCATATTTTTTTTCAAAACATTTCCTTTAGTCAAATTCTTCAAATACACATACATATATAATCATTGTGACGTATATTGTTAAATTTGTAATATGCTGAACCATTTAAATTCGTCTTGTTTAGTTAACTGCAGTAAACTACCATTGAATACGGAATCACTTGTTATATTCTGCGTGTTTGTCTCCTTCGGACCTTTTCCCTTAGGCTTCAAGTTAGTCTCACTCTGGGTCTCTGGCTGGGGAGGAGGGTCGAAGGAGCTGCCTATTTCTTTTTGAGTATTTTCTGTAATTTTTCATAATATTTTGAATGAGGTTTATTTCTTTATTTATGGGTGTTATTTATAGCATTGTTCTGCTAAGGGAGGAAGGTTTATTCTTTACTACCTTTTGTTGTGTTAATATAATATATTTCGTTAATAAATTTCATTTATCCTGTCTTTGTATTGGTTCAGCTACAGAACCCATCAGTGTCTTATTCTTTAAATATTCAGTGATGAACCTAATAAGTATGTAACATAATTTGGGGGGCCTGTCCGGGATACATTCTTCCTTTTAATGAGCAAATTTTATCAGTGTTGTTTGTTCTCATTCAGATATTGTACATTGTGAGGCCATCGGAATACCTGTTATTTTCGATATTGTATTTTATGAAAGTGAGTTGCGCGCCTGCTTTTGAAATATTAGGTCTGTTTATGTTATAGTGCAGTGCCTGTTGACTCGTTTATTCCCAGATTGTTCGCTTGTTTCTCCCTACTCCCCACGAGACTCGACACGATGAGCAAAATTCGTAGCTCTTTAATCTGTGATAAACTTCAATTATCACAGCTGAGAATTCGTGTAGTTTTGATTGTATTGCAATGTGGTGTACAGTATAAACCTTTTTCTCTTTGCCTGACGCACGAAATGCTTAAGCTGCAATTTAGTCGCTTAGAGTAATAACTATTGTTTGGAATCAGGCAAGGTTATTCCTTCTCCACTCATTTGACTTGAATCGTGAAATTTCATCGTACACTTATCCTTGAAAACCTTTTTGTTATTTTTTTTTCATTCATTTAAATACTCGTGAACTGTATAAGTGAACAACTTGCTAATAGGACGTAATTGTGAGTTACCTTGCGTTCATTGAGAAACAAGGAATTCAGATAGTTTAGTAAGAAGTTTTCATTGGTTTGACTTTCACAACGGCTAGTTTTGATGTGGATAAATTGGTGGTAAATCCTTCTGGAACTCTCCACAATTCAATATGCAAAGAAGGATCTTTTGGAGTTAGGGTTACGTTTGCGAATACACCCAGTTTTAGAAGTAACATGAAAAAGTTTGAAATCGAAAATTTAATTCTTGAACATTACGTTTAAAGGCTAAAGAGGTTAGGGTGAAGCTAGACTCTGGATAGTTGAAGACAAGGATACTTGACTCACGAGAAAAAGACTCGAGTTGAGCGAGATTGCGTAGAGCGCGAGAAGGAAGAGAAAA
Organism: Macrobrachium nipponense; assembly: GCF_015104395.2. Lineage (NCBI taxonomy): Eukaryota > Metazoa > Arthropoda > Malacostraca > Decapoda > Palaemonidae > Macrobrachium > Macrobrachium nipponense. The sequence goes on from NC_087214.1 coordinate 51,731,456, forward strand.
ACTTAGACAAGAATAAAACTAGAGTTTAAAATTGAAAAGAAAGGATTAGAGTAGAAGCGAAAGAGAGAAAGCGAGACTTGCATTCCAGGCTGAATTAGCTGTTAAAAGTAGCAGGGGAGACTAGTTGAATTGCAATTTCAAAGCAGAGAAAGGGAAACAAAGTTGAACTTTCCCCGGCTCGATAAACGGCAAGAAGAAATTGATTTGCTAGAATCTAAAAGAAGTTTGACTTATCCAAGAATATGAAATTAGTTACCAGACTTCATGATTATGACCTGAAGACTATTTTTAGGCTTTTGAAGAAACTGCTCTCATTTGAATTGGCCGAAAGAACATGGATTGTCTACTTAGGCCTAAACTTCGGTAAAAAGCGGCTCAAGTTTGTTCGACAGATCAAAGGACAAATGATATGAAAGTTATAAAAAAGATCTGTTCATAGATGCTTTTCAATTTCTGTGGAGGGTTATCGGCAAGTTTTCCGCAATAAAGTTAAAAACTAGTAGTACTCAGACATACCTAGAGTTGCTGCTTCAGAAAAATTAAAGAGATATTAGGAAGTGGTAAAGCTTCGGCTTATAACTACTTTGGAATAGTCGAAAATCTAATAGTGTTTGAGGAATTTGTTAGAAAGCTTCTTCACATATAATGTTGTACATTTGTGGACAGAAAGAAAAGGACTGTTAAGGCAGCTTCTTTAGCAGGGACACCTACTCCCTGGTACATAAAAACTAGAAAGAGGATTAGATCATATTGTAAAACAAGTTCCAGGCAATACTTCTGGGTGTTAGCACTGAGGAATCTAGGGAGCACTGCTTTGCAAATATTGTAAGGAAACAGGTCATTCTATCAAAAAACTATAAAGCACCAAATTGTAAGGTTTCGGAGTTAAATAGGACATTTTAAGGATAGGAGTTTAAAGTAATCCACTGCATAAGGAAAAAACAGTCTTTGCATGTGGAAACAACATGAAGCTGTGGATTTTTGAAGGTTTCAAAAATACGTATGGATGTTGGATCTTAACATCCGATGGTGCTGAGCAAAGATAAAGATGTACGTGACACAGAGGCATCACAAAGTTGATTTAAGGAAAGCAATCCAGATATCAATAAGGCTTTAAATGGTGACTTTGTACTCTTGAGGGATTGAACTCGAACTTCTGTGCCCCATTGCAGACATTTTGTATGATGTTAAAGAGATTGTCCTTGGAGAGAGAGGAAGTAAGTAGAGAATAATCAGGTATGCGGACTTAGAAGAGATATCACAGACATAGGAATCGGAATCTTGTCCAGGCCATTGCAGGTTGCCAAACAGTTCTAATAGTAGGTCAGCAGTTTAGACTGTGGACCGTATGATTCAGCTGACATGAACGTGACCATGAGTATGAGAGCGAAAGTGATCACCAACGGAAGCGAAATATGCGTATTTGGGGGAGGTACGTGTTCACTAGACTTGGTTTTGAAGTCAGATACTTCAGCAGAAGGTCTAAAAAAAGGAAGGGCCAAAGAAAGATGTATAGAAGAAGGAAAGTGGGCGTGACTGCGTTATATACTCCGATGGGTGTGCAAGTGACAAAGATGATTTCTCTCTTCGGGGTTGTTCAAGGAAGGACTTCGACATTTTTCTATCTGTTCCCAGGATGAGAAAAAGAACCTCGGACTTTGTGTTATTTAAAGCTCACTTTTAAAACTTAGTTTATTTTGGTTCAGAGCCAGTTTGAGTCAGGGTACCTGTAAGATTAAGAGATACAATAAATAAATAATAAAAAAAAAAACACACACACAACCAGCAATGGGTTGCCATGAAGAATAGCTATTATCTGTGTAAACTAATTTATGTTTCTACATTAAATGAAAACTGCCAAAGTTACAACGGTAATTACAAAAAACTATAAAACACAGTCACACAATACATTTTAAAACCCCAACATATATAAAACCGGGGTTGATTCAAGAGATATAATACACATACTTGATTGCTGATTCGCAATGAATCTTATATGTGATGATATTCATTCGTACATAAGCACATATATTCAAACAGGGACATATAAAAAAATAATACATACAAACATTACATACATCCATATATATAAATGTATATATATATATTATACATATATAAATACTATAGTCTATTATCACAATCACCGTTATTCAATATATGGCCATTAAGCTACAAATGTCCTTTCATAGCCTTGTGGTTAAAGCGCCTCACTGTTATATCCTTATTTTTTAGTTCTGTGGTTCACGCCTATGAACTGAGAATTTTTTTACCAACTAAAAAATTTCACCGTCCGGTTAACAATATGAAAAAAGATAATAACTCGAGGTAGAGCAAAATAGATATTAAGGACACACAACATATAATATATAGTACATGGAAACCTCCATGTATTAATTTACGGTTAAGCGTGGACACGAAACGGAAGGGCAGACCCCCACACAGCTCTGTCTCTCTCTCTCTCTGCTCTCTCTCTCTCTCTCTCTCGCAATCACCCCCATCTCTTCGCTCTATCCCTCTTTCTCTCCATTCTAACAAGGTAATGAAAATGAAGAGAGTTGCATCATAAATAACGTTTATTTACAGAGAGAACAACCTAAGTCGGTTAACTAAGTAATCCAGTCTACAGACTAACTTTAAAACAACTCAGTGTCAGTCACCACAAAGGCACACCTTTACCTGGGGAAACTCTGTCCCACGAAATCAAAGCAACCATCTGCCAAAGATTACAGAACACATTCTGGTAAGTACACACACAAGTTTAAAGACAAAGTTATAAAAATGGAAATCTTACAAGATATCAAACAAGCCACCCTTTGGCTTAAAGTAAAGTTAACACTTACCCATTCCAACCGGAATATCACTCACTGATAAATAAAAAAACACTTTGGCATCTGCCATCATGGCTTCGCCTTTCCTCTCGAATGTATATCGTGCAAGTCTTCATAAACTTGGCATTATGAAAGAAGAGGCGCACACGCACATACGAACACCCCACAGTTCGATAGCGCCTCGCGGGTTCTAGCTGCATTGTTCACAAAGGGCACTTTGGGAAGAGTTCATAAACTGTCGTACATTGACTTCCCTGAACTATAGCATTTTTATCTCACGCAATCCCCTAGAAAACCATTCATCAGCTACTCTCAGGTCGTTACTCTGCCACTGTTTCCCTCCACATTCACAAAGGTTACAGAGAATGCCAACGAACAATATGATTATTTTTTCTTTAATTCAAACCCCTATGTCTTTACAGATTGTCGGCCTCGCACCTATATGCTAGCTACCCGCCTAGCAAATTGCTTATACAATATAAAACATGGCCCGCTTAAAACAAAAACAAGTAAAACTGCAAGTCTCTGGCATTAGGTAAAACAAAGTCTTATCAGCTGTAGCTCCCAATAACACACAAGACGCATTTTCTTCAATTTTCTGCATCAGGATTCTGAATATCACACTATTCGTTGCTGCAAGTAGCTTGAACAGGAACAGTAGACTGTTAGCACTGTCAGAAGACGGAATGCCTCCCTCATCGTAGACGACTCTCACGGGCTCTTGTAGATCCCCAAAAAACACGCGTAGAATTCTCTCGACACACCCCACGTGGAACTACTTGTAATCACCCTGTACAAACATGGGCAGCAACTCCTCTTCACGGCTGGGGACGTTTGCTGTGTCGGGGATGACTTTTGCGTAGTATGTCAGTCAGGTCTTTGGTCAATCTAAAGAAAATTAAACCCCAAACATACTACCTCTATCAAAACAATGATCTCAAAAAGGTCAGAAATACTAACTGAACGTCTCCCAATTAACTCCCTCAAATATGACTACTAAAATGATAAAGTCATTATCACAACTTCTCTAAGAAAAAAGAAACATCAAGTTCTCCAATTCAATTCTCCAAAACTCGCACATCAGCACACACACAACTCAAGAAATCACAGCAACTCCACGGAATTCTGCACTCACATTTCGAACTCGAATGTGCTCACAAAAAAAAGAAAGAAAAAAAAGAAAAGAATCACGTAACACCAAAACCCAAAAATATTCTCGCAAGCTGATATTTAAACAACCACAAAATCAGTAAACCTCCAACTTTAAACAGCCCCAAACCCCTTTACTGCCTCAATAATTAATCACAATGAGACTTAATGGTCAAACTCCCATTCGTAAAATAGCAACCTCGAAAAATTACACCTCCCGGGTAACATCAAATCTTCCCGTCCAAAAAAGAAATGTTATTTAAGCGCAATCACCAAATTCATATCTCTCATAGGAAAAGGAAGAAAAATAATAATAATAAAAAAAGCAAATAATCACAAGTAGATTTCCCCAAGCCCAAAATAAATATACATGTATAATATGCATAAACTCCCGCCGTTTCCCCAAGAAATGGCTCCAGTAAAGTTATGGAATTTGCCAGAAAGCAACTCTCAAACATGCGCTTTCGTGAAAAATGCTATAGCCACATTCCAGATATTGCAAAAAATTCTGATCTATCACCATCAGAGGAAAAAAGAATCGCACACGCATTCATAACATCGCTGTGTCAGCAGAAAAATCACCTGCGGACGCAATGCTCAAAACAACAGCACACAAAAACAATTGTCTAGTCAGACAATAAGTTTGAAATCATGATTCTCAAGAAAAAAAAAGGTCTAACTGACACATTTCACAGAATTAACTCCAGATATGAACTAATGTCCCCAAAATTTGTTCTATCGAAGACTTATTCTCTCAACATGACTTTTCCCAAATTAATAATTTCTCCAAGAATAACACACTTGTGACTGAAAAAATGCAACACACATCTCCAAAATAACTCGTATGCAGTAACGCCACTTCTCTCTAATAGTCACGAAATCAAAAAAAGAGAACCACAAGAAATCTTCTCTTTGCTCAAAAAAACTCCATAACTACAAAAAAAAGGGTTAACCCGCCCAAGATTATTCCAAACTCATTATGGAGGACATCATATCAATAATAACACCACTCCGGTTAAGAAAATTTCCTCCAATGGTTAATAACCAAACCCCTTATATTATTATCTTATTTCTCCAATAGCCACATGTACAGTTAGAAAAAAGACACCACTGCAAGACTAGAGAAATAATCACCTCTATTCGCAAATACAAAATAATTTACCTCTATTTTCCACAATAACTCCATGTGGAACAAAACAAGGCTCCAAAAATAATATCTCCAAAAAATGTGCAATCAAGGCATCTAATCACACACTCCAAATACTGCCCCATAATCTCCAAAATAATGTGTCTCCATTTGCAACAAAGATGGCTGCAAAATAATGAAAAAACAAACATAGCTTCTCACTATTGGCAAATATTCAAAACAATGGCCAAAAAATATATCTATCCCATATATTTATCTCAAATATAAACTCAAAAATAATATATAACTCAATTATCTCTCCAAAAATAATATATCTCAATTATAAATCCAATTCTCCAGAGAGAACTCAATGTTTATAGTAAAAAGTATAAAAAACTCTCTCGTTAGCATAACTGCTAAAAAAGGGCCAAAAAACTCGGGCATATAAAAAACTGTCTAGAAAGTCTAGAAAACTCACCAAGTGCCACACAAGGCATTTAAAGAACTCCAAATTCACAGTGTCTAAGCAAAGACTTCCCCATATGAACTATCGACATAGTCCCATTAGAAAACTTAACCAAGTTTCCTATCTCTCACAAAGTTGTCACAAATACACACAAAGGTATGTGCAGAAAACTCACCATTTTGGAACCACAAATATCCAGAGAAAAAATGTTAGTGCCCCATTATGTATGCAATCAAAACGTGCAGAAAATCTCCCATATTATTACTCTATAGCACAAAATAGCTAAACACGAATCACTTTCTCTTAAATGACTCTAAGTCATGAACTGAGACAATATTCACACTAACTGGACGAGAAAAAAACAATTCAAATTCACCCATGGTAAAAAAAAACTTGTCGTCAGCCGATGGCTAATTGCCAAAAAAAAAGGAGGAAAAGGTGAGAAAAATCAACGGCACCATTAACTATCCTCCCGTAACTCACTAGATGTCAAGCAAATCTGCGGAACTCATGTAAAAAAAGAAAAAAAAAAACTAAAATAATGGGTGTTAGTTCTTCCGATAATCACAAAAGATTTCAACCTCCTTGGACAGAGAAAACACCAAGTATTAGTATATAAAAAATCAGTATCAGAAAATCATTATCACAAAAAATCACCAAAAAAAAAAATTGCTATATCAAAATCATCAGTATCAGTACAAAAATTATCACCAACGTTAATTGCTTGTCCATTCTCCAAGAATTCAGCCAAATTCAGCAAAACTCACACAATTAGAGACCATGATTCAGCCAGATTCATCAAGTCAGGCAAAAACTCATCCCCGTGAATCACTGAAATATTCTCCCAAAGTTGACAAAACTGAAAACAAATAATTAACACAAAGGACTTATTCCCCATTAATCATCGTAATAATTCTCCCTTGAATAATTATCTGTAATAATTATTGATAATCCTTCCCATGAAAATATCTCAAATCTCTCGTAAAACAATTCTCCCGTAATGATAATGTATATACTTAGGCAAACCTCCGTGACACACTCAAGTATAACAATTATTAATAATAATAATAATAATAACTCTCCAAGCAATAATTCTCAAGTGAAGGGGTGAAATTCAAATAGCATAAAACAGTAATGCTGAATCCTATGACATACAATTTCTCCAGATGCAACACATGACATAACACAATGCCACACAACCAGATTACAACACCAATCATCGGCATTTCAAAAGTAATTTCTCCAACACAATAAAAAAAAAAATAATCTGTGGATCCCCCTTATATTGGTCTTTTCAAGGCCAAAGAAACATATAACACATCCCGGCATGTTAACTACTTTTCCTCTCATTTTCGTAAAAAAAGAAAAAAATCTCTTTTATTTCCTTTTATCTTCATCCAAGATAGAGAAAAAAAATATCTTTCTTAAAAAAAGACTATACGGGCATTCACTTCTCAACTAATCAATCAAAGCTGATATCTTAGATCCAATGTCAAGGGCCAGACACCATCTCCCAACACAAGGAGAAAAAAAAATTTCTCCCCCCCCCTGAGAAACAACCCCTCAGTCAACGGCAGCAGAAACCAATCCCCGAGGCATGCCAGTAGTATCCCCATCCCTGCACTATCTCACGAGTGAGGCTAGGTGGTACCCCATGCAACTACCCTCCCAAGGATGCCCGTACACCCTCGCAATGCAAGGGTCTCTCTGCAGAAATATGCTGCAGCCCCTAAAATTGTAGGCCGCTCTGTGTCACTAAGCCAAATCTGCGTGTGTCTAAGCACAGTTCCCATGCATAGAAAAATACACTCCTATGTTTTAAACAAAGACGAAGCATACGTCCATTATTAAACACGTGCAAATAAAGGAAAACATCACTATGGGGAAAGAAAAAATTGTTTTGACCTTCTGAACATCCCATAACCCTGAATATATAAACAAAAAACCCACTCCTTTTTGATAAACACTAGTGTAACACTTCACCCTCCATAATGGGAAAAAAAGAACTCGAAATTCTTCGTAAAAACGCGGTAGTGATATAACAACGACCGCCGCACAGGTATCTCGGAAAACTCGTCATTGCACCAGCAAAACGTCAACACTGGAGGCGCTCACTGCTTCAGGCTGACCCCTGGGGAAAAATGCGAGTCCCATTAAAAATCCTTTCCCTCCCTTTAGGCACAGTTAATGAGACAGACATTTTCTCATTTTTCCACTAAGTAACTGACAATAAACAGTTTAAAACGATTTTCCACAATCCCACAAAGACTTTGTCGTTCGAAACTATCGCTAAGTCACGGCCCTTTTTATTTTCTAACTGAGGCACTCATATCTCTTCATTGGCTGTTCACTAGCATAAAAAAAGAAAGAAAGAATTTCTATATACCCTTTTTAACCGCTGACACCACTATTACATGGGAAAACCTCAATGTATTTATACGGTAAGCGTGGACCCCCCCCGAAAACGGAAGGCAGACCCCCACACACAGGCTCTCTCTCTCTCTCTCCTTCGGCAATCCACCCACCATCTCTCTCTCTCTCTCCTCTTTTCTCTCCATTCTAACAGGTAAGAAAAGAGAGAGTTGCTCATAACATAACGTTTATTTACAATAACAACTAAGTCCCCGGGTAACTAAGTAATCCCAGTCTTACAGACTAACTTAAAACAATCATTGTCAAAGTCACACAAAAGGTCACACCTTTCCCTGGAACTCTGTCCCACGAAATCCAGAAAAACCATCTGCAAAGGATACAGAACACATTCTGGTAAGTACCACACAAGTTTAAAGACAAAGTTAATACAAATGGAACATCTTACAGATATCAAACAAGCCACCCCTTTGGATAAAGTAAAGGTAAACATTTACCCATTTCCCACCGGAAATATCACTCAATGATAAATAAAAAACACTTTGGCATCTGCCATCATGGCGTCGCCTTCCTCCTCGAATGTCTGTGAAGTTTCCCATAAACTTGGCATATGAATAGAAGAGGAGCACACGCACATACGAAAACCACAGTTCGATAGCGCCTCGCGGTTCTAGCTTGCATATAGTTTCACAAAGGCCACTTTTGGAGAGTTCATAAAAACTGTCGTACATTGACTCTGAACTAAGCATGTTATCTCCAAGCCATCCCCTAGAAAACTCATTCATCAGCTACTCTCAGGTCGTTACTCTGCACTGTCCCACATTCCACAGGTTACAGAGAAGCACGAACAAATATATAATCAAACCCTATGTTCTTACATATATAATATATAATAGTATATATATATATAATATATATTCTATATATATATATATATAATAGAGATACATATATGTGTATATAATTCTGCAGTTAGTAAAAACGTATAGCTAGTTGGATTTTAGTATACTATGGAAAGAGAAGGTACTCTCTCTTCTCTCTTGTATTTTGCGTGGAACCATAATCTGTGACATAGTTTGTATTCTTCTGCAGGTAATATATATAATTATATATAATATATATATATATATATATATATATCTATATATTATATATACTATATATATAGCTATACATATAGCAGGTAATAATTACACAAGAACGAGGACGTCTGCGTCTTCAAGTAGAGTGCGTTTTATTGGTGAATGGTGGTTAATCCTGATATCAGCTGTCAGCTAAATGTAGAGTATACTTGGTCAGACCTCTCAGTACATGGATTATCAGTAGACAGACCATCTGCTGGTTTTTTAGGACGTTGTGTGTATGTTCTTTTCATAATTTAGCCACAGCAAGGAACCGACGGCAAAATCGAAATATCTTTTTTTTGGTCGTGTCTTTTGATAGTTTGGAACAAAGCTATTTTCAAGAGTTACTAATTTTTGGTACTATATATCTTCTTTCAACGGGGGCACATATCCATGTTCTTAATTTAACAAACCACTCTAAATCGTCTTAGTATTTTGGATATTTTTTTTGTTAAAGCTGCTCGCCCTATTGGATCCCAAAAACACTTATAAATTACAAAATAAAAAAAATTCGGCCAAATGCAATATCATGCTACTCGAATGACACACTCCCCCACCGCGTCTGGGCATAGAAATTTTAGATAATGGGATGAGCGTTGCAGCGCCCGAAGGGCACTTCGCCACCAGCGTAAAAAACGTGTCAATAAACACTGTCGGCATATATCATCACTACATCCACATGCAAGTTGACAGATGGCATATTTTACTTAGTGAAGCGTAGACCATATTTTCAAGTGATGGGGTCACACTACATACGGAGAGCTTCAGTATTTCTGTAAAATGCCACATCACATCCCTTACGTATGAAGTTGCACTTCGAGGCGATCAAAGTGGCACACTGTTCTCGATGAAGATCCAACCAAATGGTTGTCATTCTGGTAAATATAGGGTACTACTAATCCGTGGCGGCGTAGACTATTGCAGTTGTGGTTTCTCTAGCAGTTTTACCTCCTGAACAAGAATTTTAACCAATATTAGTCGGACGACTGTAATAAACTCCGGGGCCAGTACTAAACACGGCGAAAACATTGGACGCCCCAATCCCAGTGGAGGTCGTATCCGCGTTACGTTCTTGCAGTGGTAATTCTACCGAATAGGTCCCGCACGGACGTCGAAGAAACGTAACCGCGGATACGACATCCACTAGGGTGGGGATTGGGGCGTCCAATGTATTTCGCCGTGTTTAGTACTGGCCCCTGGGGATTAATTACAGTCGCCCGAATAAATATTACTTAAAATTATTCTTGTTCAAGAGGTAAAACTGCAAAGGAAAACCGCAACTGCCATAGTCTACGCCGCCGCGGATTAGTACCCTAGATCTACCGTAATGATTTATTACCATACCGAAAATGAATAAAAATAATCATAAGAAAAAAATTGTTGTTTTTGTTGGATCCTCATATTAATTCCGCACAGCAGAACGGCAGTTGTTTATGCTTTTGAACGCCTCCATCGTTTTTCTTATATGACGAGTCAAAGAAAACGTCAGTGTCACTGAATGGGATACGAGGATATTTATTTCTTTTTGGGACGCAAGTTCGGGCGCAGTATTTTTCCTCAATTTACGAATTTTGTTTAGCGTAATCTAGCTCCTTTTAGCATTTTATACCTTGTCCTGAAAATATCATCTCGGGAATATTTTCACATTCTTCTTGTCCTGCTAAATGACTGCAATGATATGCAAGCATGACTTTAACTAAGCCAAAAAGGAATCTAGACCCTTTCGAAAACAAATAACAATAAAATTATGCCTCTAGGTTGAAAATCAATGGCGCCTTAGAATTTGAAGTTATAAAACTTTACTCACGAGTAAAAGACACCTCAACTCAAGTCGTTTCTTCTTCTTCTCCTTTTTTTAGGAGTTTGGGCAGAATTATAAGAAACGTCTAGTTAAGTATCCAGCTCTTGCATCATAATCAGAATATTTTTCTAGTTTATCTTATTTTGCACTAGAAATATTGACACAATCTGCCATGAAAAGAGAATTACGAGCAGGTGGAGACTGTTTTATAATAGAATTTCCACTGGACGATCTCCGTTAGCTTCAGTTGAAAGTTTTTCGTTATTGGCCTGACTTCCTCTATAAGCCGCTTTACAGTTGTTCCTTAGTGGGTTGTTGGTCTCTCCATATTCACAATACCGTCTCTAATGATATACATGATATTCTCAGCAATAATAATAAGAAGAATCAAGAAATAACTTTTTTACAAAACAAGTTACATCCAACCAAAAGTAAACAAAATATCGTGACTTCACTGAATAGAGATGAATGACCGAAAACGGGTATCCAGCATTTAAAGGACAAATGCCGGAGCAGCTCCATCGAAAGGATAGACAAAAATAAAAGAAAAATCCGGAAAAAGAAAACAAAAAATGTTCCCATCGTCCATCTCTTGACAGGTGACGCTTGAGTCAATTGGCATTTGAATGCTTGTATGATGAGTCACCTTATCAACTCGTCATTTGCTCTCAAAGGTTCAAGCTATTTTCTAACTGTTCAGGTTCCGTAATAAATGGTGTCATTCTTTGATTTACTAGACATACTATTTGTCTTCATTTTGAGCAAATACTCTGCTAACTTAATGTCCTCTAATTGCAAACAAAATCACATACTACATATTGCTATTTTCTAAATAAAAGTTTCTCCGAGTAATGACTTTTGAAGAGTTATCAAATCTATTAGGATTTAGCTTAAAACAATAAAAATAAGAAAAAACCTTATAGAAACTAACTTAATTGCAATTTCACTCGGTCTTGATGACCCAATTTCAAATTTTTTATTGCCAATACAAAAAGTAACTTGGCCAATTAATCAACGAAATTAAGAGCATCCGAATAAAAACTAAGTAGCTTATTGAGCATTATCAAGGAAAAGGTGTTCATAACACACACGCAATATACATATATATATATATATATATATATATATATATATATATATATATATATATATGTGTGTGTGTGTGTGTGTGTGTGTGTGTGTGTGTGTGTGTGTGTGTTATGTAATTATACAAATCCAGTGAAGTTCAACACATTTATTGCATTTTCGTCTAGACACACAACACATTAATAGGAATTTTTAATAGAGAAATCCTCACATAAACCACAATGGTTCCTTTTCTTGAGAAGGGCCTTCTAATGATGTGTTTTATAACCCCCTCTGTATCCATTTGCGTGTCCTATGAGATGTGAATACTTTTTTTTTTGCTTGTAATGTGAATTGAAAAATAATATAATAATAATAAGTTATCATTATTCAGTAGATAAAAACCTATTCATATGGAACAACCCCACACTGACCTGAAATTCAGGCTTCCAAAGAATATGGTGTTCGTGAGAAGTAAACGTCAATGATTTCAGGTTGCAAATCTTTCGCTGGGAAACCGAAGATTTTGGAGACATTTTAGATTGGGATCGAATAACAACTTCGCTTTTCTTATTTGCCAAAGATTTCCTAGCGCCTCAGTGGCGTGGTTGGTATGGGTTGGCGTCCCACCTCGGTGATCGCGAGTTCGATTCTCGGCCATTCCATTGAGGAGTGAGAGATGTGTATTTCTGGTGATAGAAGTTCACTCTCAACGTGGTCCGGAAGTCACATAAAGCCGTTGGTCCGGTTGCTGAATAACCGCTGGTTCCGTGCAACGGAAAAACACCATACATTCAAACAAACAAACAAACAAACAACAAAGTCCTTCCTCAGCCTAATTAAGAATGTTGTGATGGAGAGGGACATTACAAGGAAATATTTCGCCTGAAAATAGATTGAATTGAATTGAATGTACTGAATATAGAATGTAGGCCACATTCCAAGCAATGGGACCTTTGAGGTCATTCAGCACTGAAACAACAAAAATTGGCAGTAAAAGGTTTGAAAGGTGAGCATCAGGAAAACCTCAAAACAAGCAACGCTATGAATCAATTGTTAGAAGAGGGTGGAAAGTAAGATAGAGGAAAGAAAATAGGAACGGAAGTACGGTAAAAGGAGTGAAAGGGGTTGCACCTAGGGGCCGAAGGCCCGTTGCAAAGAACCTTAAGTAATGCCTACAGGGCGCTGCATGGGGTGCACTGACGGCACTACGGTGACCTGAAGTTAGATGCTGACGATAGATAACCTCCTCCTTGAGGACTAGACCAGCTGCCAGTGGAACGCCAGACCAGGTCCGTTTCTCTCCACAACACGACTTCCTCTGAGAAGAGAGGAGGATAGAGCGCTGGTTCAAAGTAACCAAGAAGTATATCATCGTTAGCTTCCAGAAGAACTTTGCTGTAGATGATGCATCTTTGTGCTTTAAAGAATCAGCACTGAGAGATCAGTCAATCAATTATCCAATTCTAAACCATCTCAAATATTGTCTTGATTCTTCCTCAGAATTCATGTTAGGATTTTCATCTTAGAAACAGAAATAATCAAGTAAAAAATGCCGAAGGCAATCGAGTTTTCTGTACAGCGTATAACGCTGTATGAAAATCTCAGCCGCGGTCCATGAAACTCTCAGCCACTGCCCTGTGGTGGCCTGTGCTGTTGATACCTATAGCGGTGCGACACGCACGGTCATGGCTAACTTTAACTTTAAATTAAATAAAAACTGCTGAGACTAAAGGGCTGCAGTTTTGTATGTCCAACAATTGGAGGGTGGATGATCAACATACCAATTTGCAGCCCTCTAGTTTCAGCAGTTTTTAAGATCTGAGGGCGGACAGAAAACGTGTGGGCAGAGAGACAAAGCCATCTCAATAATTATCTTTTACAGAAAACTTGAATCGGCTGATTACCACTTTCCAGATCTCTTCATACAACTTCCTTACTCATAAAGCAAAAGTGATTGCCAGGGGAATTGAATATCACTAACTATATATAATTCATAGAATGTTAAAATTGAAGTTGTGTAAACTTTCCTACTGAAGCAAAACTAGACATCATTCGGTATTTTGGGCAGAAGAAGAACAAAGTCCCTATGGCTTTCCTACTCAGTTTATACCAATTTTTCTATTTCTCATAAAGGGCATTGAAAAAAAATTAAACTTTATTTTTTTTTTTATTATGGAAATGGCCATGATTGTGTCCTTTTATCTTGTAACATTTTCAGAGAGAAGAAAAAGAAGATAATTTTGACTATAATATTGATATTTCAAGGCCTCTTCATGGCGTACACCTCCACCTCCAGCAACCCCAAGTAAGTAGTGCCTGGTGGAACCTTCTGGATGCTGACATATCTTCCAAGGACCCCTCGTGAGTGGCAGGCCAGGTACTGCTGAGACAATGAGTAAGGACCGGTGTATCTGGCCAGCAAGGCGTAGGACGAGAAGTCCCCCGTTGTCAGATTGTCCCTGCCAAGGCGGATCTGGAAGGAACGATTAGGTCAGTCTTCACTGCGAAAGAATTTTCCAGTAAACTTCATTGTTATCATCTGCGTATTCTTCTCCAACGGAAAACTCTCTAAAGGAATGACTGTAGTTTGCATCATAATATCAGATGCAAACACCTCTACAAAGTGTCATAGACTTTATGTATCAAGTGGTAACCGTTTTAGCTTAGTTATAAAAAAATATTCACACTTATACTTCAAGAGTTTGTACCTGTTAATGTATCGCTAACATGATATATAATCTACCTTTTCATAACTGCAGTTTCAAGAAATCTTAACTATCATAACTCATTTCGGTCACATGACTTACTATCTGGATAAAAAAAATAGTGTGGAGGATGGCTGGGGGGGGGGGTGGGGGGGGGGGGGGTAAGGGGGGGGGGGGTAAGACATCACTGGCACCATATTGGGTGGGGTTTGGAAGGGGGTGACATGTAAATTGAAACAATGAAATGCTAAGTCCTCTGTCTCATTGTTTCACTGTTTCCCTCGTGGCTGTAACTTTGTTTGTAAAATCATCACCTTTTCTTGATTTAAAAGCAAACATATTTATATATACATCATACTATATATATATATATATATATATATATATATATATATATATATATATATATATATACATTGGCATTGCATCCGTAAATTTGTGTATATTTTTTCTAACTTTCAACATATTCAGTCACAAAGAGGCTTTTAAGGATGAATAATTCATTATCTTTCGCCAGAGGGAAATCCATCCTGACCATGAATCGAACCCGTGCTGTGATTTTGGTAGAAAGAAAGAGATTTATTTGTACCTCAATGTTGTTGAACTGGTTGCCATTAGGAAGGATCCTGACCAGAGATACGTTTCCGGACTTCTCCCAAATCGACTGTCCAGAAAGGGTTTACATGACCATCAGAGTGGTATAAGGTTGTTACGTTTCCGTCGACTGCAT
Organism: Macrobrachium nipponense; assembly: GCF_015104395.2. NCBI lineage: Eukaryota > Metazoa > Arthropoda > Malacostraca > Decapoda > Palaemonidae > Macrobrachium > Macrobrachium nipponense. The sequence goes on from NC_087214.1 coordinate 51,746,826, forward strand.
TTTCTTTTACATGGTTCCTGTCGGTGGTGAAAAGAAATATATATATATATATATATATATATATATATATATATATAGTATATATATATATATGTATATATATATATATATATATATATATATATATATATATATATATATTATGTATATATATATATATATATATATATATATATATATATATATATATAGATATATATATATATATATAGTCAAAATCAGCAGGAGGCCACTCGGCAGTCACACTAAGTAGATGAAGGTAGGCAGGAACACACAGGAATTTGACATTACGGCATTTATTCCGACGTTTCCCAATACATTATTGCATCCTCAAGGAATTCTACAATAGATTGTAAATAAGATCATTTTTAAAAACTTTTTAAAAGATTACAAAATTAAAAACAATAGTTATCTATAAGTCAATTTAAAAGGAGACCATATTTAAAACACACAATAAGTTAATTTAAAACACAAGTTACATAAATTTTTAAAAAACTATGAAATTGAACATTAATATACAAGGATTTATTTTTTTTTAATCAATAATACATAATAATAATAAGTAATAATAATAATAATAATAATAATAATAATAATATTAATGTATTACGAAACGTCGGAATAAATGCCGTAATGTCAAATTCCTGTGTGTTCCTGCCTGCCTTCATCTACTATATATATATATATATATATATATATATATATATATATAGATATATATATATATATATATATATATATATATATATATATATATATATATAAGTTAATTATCTGACACCGTGTATCATGAGGCAGAGGATATATTGTTTCTCCCTCCCTCCCCTCACACTACATTTATATATATATATATATATATATATATTATATATATATATGTGTATGTATATATATATATATAATTTGAATGTGTGTGTATTTTTAATCATGTGATCCTCACGGACACTGCTGACTAGTGAAGGTGTTCTTTCCCCTGGCGACTTCCTCCAACAGAGCGGGAGAAGTAATTTTCCTGGCGAATACCAGAGTCGAATAGGAAGCTTCATTGAGGCCGTCGTATGTGGAACAAGTCTTACCTGTTTAGAGCAAGTATGAGCAGTCTGTTAGTCATCACTACTACAGCTACAATATAATAATAATACTAGTAATCATAATAATATATGCTGGAAGTAAACCCTCTTTTAAACATGTTTTATCAAAAAGTGATTGCTCGCCTCAGCTGCATTAATTTTCTAAAGGTTCTTCTCTATTTTTCTAATTATTGTTTTCTCATTGTTGCTTAAACTGGTGAGCAACGCACCGAAGGTTGACATATCTCAATTATGTAATAGTCAAAGCTTTTACATAGATTTTTTTTATTTTACTACCGCTACCATTAGAATATCATTGTGTACCTAAAGAATAACAATAATAATAATAATAATAATAATAATAATAATAATAAATAATAATAATAATAATAATAATAATAATAATAATAATAATAAAGTAAAATGGAATGCTAGTCGTACTCACTTTGGTAAACAAACATCGTCGACCTTGAATTGCTTGCGTGGAGAGAACACATCAATTTGCTAGGGACTGAGACGTTTGCCACATTTGCAGGAGGGTCCTTCATGCAATATTCAGGAGCTATCCAGGTTTCAGTTCCTTTCTGCCACCAGTGTTATCCCATACCCCAGCAGCATCAAGGGGAATCCAAAACAAATGCAAGTGAAATATCCTGGTGAATCTCAGATTCCTGTTCGCCATATTGCCCAGCCTGAAATTTTAGTGGTTTATATATATAATTAGCTGAAGGCGCCGCGAAAGCTCAAATGAAACGACAGAGTACCAAGTACTTTCGTGTATTTTGAACACATCTTTGTGCCCCTAAGATGTGTTAAAAATACACGAAAGTACTCGGCACTCTGTCGTTTCATTTTGAACATTCCCAGTGGCTTCAGTTAATAAACAAAATCGCGTGATAGTTTGATGCACTTTTCCACCTAGATTGGAACTCACAACAGTCTACCACAACTACATAATCTTTAGTTTTTCCAGTCGTCTCAAGCACACTGCTTCTGGCGGGGGCGGGGATACCACCGATCACAGCACATCGTTTCTGCGAAGTATCTTTCAAACGATCAAGTAACCGATTCCCCAGGAGGGATATTGCTGCTCCAACGAAGGTTTTTCGTGCATCGCAGCAAGACTATATTTGACTGAAGTGCAAGGTGGCCATTGATCGCAGATTTGGTTCGCAAGATCCGGATCGGAGTAAGGCGAATCTTTAATATGTGTGGCTTGGACATTCACATTAAGATCAGACTTCGACAAATGAGAAAGTTTGCTCTCGGCAGCCGAGCAGCAGTCACCAACCCTTAAGGTGCAATGGCTGGAGAGAGACGACCTTTTCGGGCGAACGATCGGCTACTTGAAAGGGAGTGTTTCTCTCGCTGAAATTTACTTGAGGAACTTAAATGACATCGTGGAGGCTATAGTGGATTCACATCACCCGTGCATGTGATGCCCAGGCCAGTCCCTTATGACGCTCTAGATTGGCTTCTGATAAGCCAATCACAGGGCTGGAAACTCTCAGTCTCTTTCTTGAGAATTCACAAAGGCAGGATGTATGTTCCACCTCTCCTGAGGGAAACGTCTTTCAGAAGTATCCCTCAGGAGAGGTGGAACATGCATCCTGCCTATGTGAACTCTGGAGAGAGACTGAAAGTTTCAGCCCTGTGATTGCCTTATCAACAGCCAATCAGGAGCGTCGTAAAGGACTGGCCAGGCATCAGATGCACGGGTGATGTGAATCTACTATAGATAGTTTTATCTCCTCGTGGATATGGAGATTTGCAGTTAGTGGATTCCATGAAGCAACACTTCTCAGAGAGTGAGAAAGGTCTTCGCAAGAGACGACACCACATTTCAGACTTTCTGCAGTGCTTCAACAGATATTTCTTCTTCACAAGTAGAACCTGAGTATTGAATTCAGTTCTCAAGGCTTGGCGGCAATTATTCCGGACCCCTGTCACATCGTCGACACCTCAGAAATCACATACTTGGGATTGATTGATTGATTGATTTGTTAGTTCTTACTGGCGTTGCAATGACGAGGTTATTGACGCCACACATGTTTGGGACATGCAGGCACCCATCGTTTCTAGGCACTCCCGCAAAGCGTGTCTATGTGTGTGAGTGTTCATAGCGTATGAATGTATGGGGCTTGGTGATAGGTAATGAAAAGAGAGGACACTCTTGATTGTTTGTGTCAGTGTGCAGAAACACCCATGGAGGAGGTTGAGAATGCCCATCGAATACGGTAACGTAAGATAAGACTTTTGAAAAAGTTCACCTTTGAAGTAAAAAGAGAAAGAGAAGTGTGGTGCCCTACACATTCATTCATTTTTGATTAACTTTCACATGTGGGAAGGTGGTGAATAAATTATGGTCTCTTTTATTTCAGTATGGGCTCAATTGCACCATAATAAAAGAAAATTGGGTTCCCTAAGACTTAATTGACTATTAAAAATGTGTAGTTAATCAGACTTAAACCTGTGGTTCAGGAGAGGAAAAATGACAGTTTACGGTTTTTTGGGGGGTCAGACTTTATTCATTTAATTCCACTATAATGTATTCATTTTGTTCAATGTTAATGTTAATGTTAGCTAGTCTGGGAAATAGAAAGTATATTTTTGTATCTACAAGGGTTTATTGGCCTAGTCTTCCATTTCAGTTTCAGTTACAGATCGAGGGTAGGCAGTTGCTTGTTAGCAGTTTTTCTTTCATTTACTACAATGAGTATCCTTTGGCTCTAAAACTCGTTTTAAGATAGACATATATATATATATATATAATATATATTTATATTCATATATACTATATATATATATATATATATATATATATATATATATATATATATATATTATATCTATAGCGAAGTGAGGGTGGGTTTTATCAAT
>NC_087214.1:51760775-51828275 GCF_015104395.2 Macrobrachium nipponense
GGCACATGAGAGAATTATGCTGGATCTAACTTTGAAGGATGGAAAAACAGGTAAATGGATACGTCAAAAAACTAAAGTAAAGGACATCCTTGAAACCATCAGTAAGTTCAAGTGGAACTGGGTGGGGCACATTGCCAGGATGACAGACAACAGATGGACATCAAGAAAAACCTTCTGGACGCCCCGAGGATACACAAGAAACCGAGGAAGACAAACAACCCGATGGTGACAATAACTAGACCAACATGAACGACAGTGGCACAGAGCAGCGCAGGATAGAAATCTGTGGAGGAACCTTGGGAAGACCTACATCCAACGAAAGACTTTTGAAGGTTGAAATGATGAAGATGATGATGATATGTGTGTTCATAAATGTGCATGAATTTCAGAACATCCCGCCATTTGCGGATTAATGTCATGATACCTAATGCATGTAAGATTAATTGTCGTATTTCTGTTAACATATACCTCACGCTTGTTGCCTTCTGAAAATAGTACTACTACATGCTTTCAGGTACTTAGGCAAACGTAAAAAAAGGGGAAATGTAGGATTCTGAAAAATAGTGATGGCTAAAAGAATGGAAGACGAGACTACCGGACTGGAATAGAAGGTTCGAGAAGAAAGTGGAGAATGGAAAATCAAGCCACCTGTGAAGGTCACGACAGGAATGAAGTTTCTCGCCTATTTCTTCTTTGGCAACGCATGCTTATGGTTAGAGCGTGTTACTTATATGGGTGTGTGTGTCCACAAGAAGCAGAGAGAGAGAGAGAGAGAGAGAGAGAGATTACTGAAAGTGATTTGTTTAATATTCAGTCTCACTTTCCGGACAATATCGTCACAGTTACATGCAAGATTCTTATGAAGGCTCTCGGGAAGATTTTATTCCTTGTTCCTTTGCGTTCAGGTCATTATCGTGAACGGAGATCGAACTGCGTCCTGTCTTGACTTAACATTTTTTCTTCACCTCAATCAGATTCAAGGTCAGTTGAGACATATGATTTTAGTATGGAAACATGACGACGATCGTGAGAGGGTATCGTCTTTTACTTCGCGTTTTCTCGTGTCATGCCTGTTCTTCCCGTCATTTTTCTCTCCTGTAAATGAATAACCTTTCAACAGTCAAGCTCTGAACTATTTCAGAAACATTTTGAATGTGTGAAAAGCTGAGGCACCATAAATTCCGCTGTAGAACCTGTCTTCTGTGTTGGTAGTACCTAGGAAGAGTTCGCCAACATCAATCATTGTCGATACAAAAATACAAGACATCGTATCACGAGAAAGTGTCATTTATAATTCGGTTAATTGTTGACTTTCTTAACAGCAGAAAAATATATTTGTTTTCTGGATGAACCTTCTGGTTGCTGTAACGAATATTCGGAGATTAAACGACGCATTCGTTGAACGGACCCATTTAATTATACAAATTCTACTTAACAAACAAAAAAATAAATAAATAAATTTAATGTAAAAGCTGTTCTTATAGGCTCTCTAAAATGAAGCAATATTAATATCTTTTTATTTTTTTGTTGGGAAAAACTCTATCGCGAGAGTATATATAATGTTCTAAGAGGTCCAAAATACTAAGAAATGTTGCGAGTTCGTGTATAATTTAAAAACCCTTTACAAAGTTTTACAAAGATGAACCCAGGGAAGCGTTCGAAAGCTTTTGCAAAGGGTTATTAAATTATACACGAACCCGCAACATTTCTTATTATTGTGGACCTCTCAGAACATTAATATCTTTCTTGGGGACTCTTGAACGTATACAAATCAGTATAATTTTCAATATTTACGACTTCTTTTGAACTCTGCCTTTCTGCATGCTATTGATTGCCAACCCCGTTTCCCGTAATTTAGTGTTACTTATATAGATTTTCTGCAAATTAAAATACTGAACAAAAGTTTTAACGAGTTTTGGACATGAAAGAGAGAATTAGGTGTATCATGATGATATCTTTCTATCCGTCTGTCTACATGGACCCGGGAAAACTTACAACAGAATAGAATAAAAGGCAATGTGGAGGAGGTTGAAGACTCATAGGCAATGTTGTCAATTTGTTCGGAGCCACTGAACATTATTATTATTAAAAAACGAAGCTTGTGTTAGAATTTTTTGAAGGAAGAAGAAGGGTGGCTGTTTGGTCCAGACGCGTGGTTGAGATAAGGGTGTAGTATGTATATTTTACTGTGTGTGTGTGTGTGTGTGTGTGTGTGTGTGTGTGTGTGTGTGTGAGATACAGCAGTGGCGGACTGGGTCTAAAAATTGTGGTGACCAGCTGACACAAGGGGGGCGGGGAGGCCACTCCAACCCTCATGACAAATACATTGCAAATTTGATAAGGCATACGTGGAAACACAAAAGACAAATAATTCGAACATTTATTTCTCACTAATAAGTGTAAATCAGTAATGAAATTTTCCATGGTCTTATGCGTAAAAAGTTAAGTATACCTTAGTTTTACCAGACCACTGAGCTGATTAACAGCTCTCCTAGGGCTGGTCCGAACGATTAGATATTTTTACGTGGCTAGGAACCAATTGGTTACATAGCAACGGGACCTATAGTTTATTGTGGAATCCGAACCACATTATATCGAGAAATGGATTTCTATCACCAGAAATAAATTCCTCTGATTCAGCGTTGGCAGAGCCGAGAATCAAACTTGGGACCACCGGATTGGTAGGCGAGGCTCTTATGTGAAAGGGGTCCCACTTGCCATCGGGGAAGCTGGCAACCTGGCCGGCCAGTCCGCCACTGGATGCATGGAAGGGACAGGTAGTGTGAGTATAAGTCTGGAAAAGGACATCAGGAATTACGCAAATAAATGGAATGATGTGATGTTTACAGAGCCGCAGAGAACAACCTATTTTTTGCGTTACTTTCGAAGAGAAGTAAGTCGCAAGCAGATGGGAGGGTCACCATTAAGCTCGATCATTCAGAAAGCAAGGAAAACTATACTATAGCCTTGGAAGACGAGTGTAAAATGCATACTTTTTTAAACAGGAAGGTGAGAAAGAACATAGTTAAACGCTCCTTGGATGATGCACAAGAGGCAGCAGAAAGTAAGGCCCTGAATATCCGGAAAGTGTGTGCGAGAGAGTGAAGAGTGTTTTGTTTGTTTGTTTATTTGTATGGTGTTTTTATTTTGGTTGCATGGAACCAGTGGTTATTCAGCAACGGGACCAACGGCTTTACGTGACTTCCGAACCACGTCGAGAGTGAACTTCTATCACCAGAAATACACATCTCTCACCCCTCAATGGAATGCCCAAGAATCGAACTGGCGACTACCGATCATGCCACTGATGTGCTGAGAGTGGAGAGTGCTGACAAGGCTTCCATTTTCTATACACAATACTAAAAACACAGGAAGTTAAACAGGGTTAGTGCTGCACGTAGACTTCCCCACGCAACACCCCCCCCTTCCCCAGTCCCCCTATTATATTTATTCAAATATATTCGGCACTATCCAAAACGCCATACTCGGGTTCTGCAATTGACAAGAGAAAACCCAATATAAATGTAAGGTAATAACAATGCAATTCAATATTAAGGGATTATAATATCAGATATAAAATGGTTAACCTAAATATACTCTGACTTGCCTTTGCTGGATATCCTTTATGAAAGTGTAATAATATATACAAGTAGCATATATGAGGTACGAGAGGCGAGTCACCAAACAGCAGTCTTACAGGAGATTTATCATAAAGAGAAGAACACAAACAATGGGACTAATGTAAGTGCCGAATATATTTTAATAAATATAATAAGCTTTGCCTTGCATTTAATTGCCCTCACTTGAGTTTGTGCTAGTAGGTGCATCCCACTTTATCAACTATATTATATTTCTAGAGTATTTAACTACTCTGTGTTACACCTGTCATAGGTTCACTGTCGCCATTATCTAGCAAAGAACCTGGATATAAAATATCACATAAAATCTATGCACAGGCACGTAACATATTTGGCGACCTTGCCAGGATCCTTTAAGCAAATCAAATTTACTGACCAACTTTGAGTGCCCTATTTTGTCAATACAATCGTCTATGCGTGGTAATGGATATGAATCAGGGATGGTCAACCTCATTCACCCTTCCGATAAATCAAATACACAACCTGAAAGTACCCGTCTTTCTTATCTACCAATACTACGGAGAAATCCATGGACTGTTACTTGGTTCAATTAAGTTATGTTGCAACATGTAATCTATTTGTTTCTTAACTTCTAATGCTTTAGGTGGGGATAATCGATAAGGTGCCTGTCTAATCGGATTAGCATCTGGGACTAACTTAATGTCATGTTGAAGACAATTCACTTTACCAGGACGATTCTGAAACAATGATGGAAAGTCCCTAAGTACCTGTATAACATCTTTAACTTGTGAATCAGGCAAATATGACAATCTTTCTTCCAGTTCTGTTAAATCAACTCCATTTTTACTCCAATCATATTCATCTTTCACACATGTCTTCTTCATTCATATCTTCATTATTCATATCTTCATTTATCTCATTATCAATTTTAATAGATTTACTATGCACTACCGCAACTGGTTTAATTACTTCCTGTTGGTAATATGGCTTCAGTAAATTGACCGTGAAAGACTTGTTCCTTGTTACGTCTGTTAGGCAACTCTACTATGTAATTTAAATGATTTACTCTTCGTCTTACTATACCGGGTCCAACATACCGGCTTTTAAACTGTCTTGGAATAGGTATAAAAACAAGTACACTATCACCTTCCTTAAATTGTCTCAACACTGTATTTTTATCATACTTTCGCTTCATACACTCCTGTGCTTTCACTACATTCTTATTTGACCATTCTATCATCCTCTTCAACTTCTCTTTAAATTCTGTAACATGTTTTAAAACATCAAATTTGCTCTCACCATTATCACTCCACTGATCTTTAATCATATTCAAAGGACTCCTAACCTCGTGACCGAATGTCAATTCAAAAGGGGTAAAAACTAAGCTTTCATTTGGAGATGATCTAATTGCAAACAAAACATATGGCAAATCAACATCCCACTGACTTTGAAATTCAGACCCATACTTAGTTAAAGCATTTTTCATAGTTAGGTGAAATCGTTCCAACACACCTTGGCTTTCTGGATGGTATGGCGAAGATACAACATGCCTAATATTCCATTCTAGCATTTTCTTACTAAACAACTTACTCATAAAGTTACTGCCTCTGTCTGATTGTATTTCCTTTGGAAAACCGAATCTAGAAAAATAATCTGTTAAATGTTTGATTACTACTTTACTGGAAATCTTGCATATCGAGATAGCTTCTGGATATCTGGTGGTGCGATCCATGATAGTCAAGATATATTCATTACCTGATGATGTTTTTGGTAGCAGTCCCACTATATCTATCACAATCTGCGAAAATGGTTCTGTTAGTACAGTTATTGGTACAAGAGGTGCTTTAGGTATAATTTGATTGGGCTTACCTACAACTTGGCATGTATGACAGCATTTACAATATCTATTTACGTCTTTCTTTAATGAAGGTAAAAAAAAATGCTTTCTCACTTTGTACATAGTCTTGGCAATACCAAAGTGTCCTCCACAAAGATTATCATGGGCTTGTTGCATTATTACATTTCTATACTTTTCTGGGACTACAATTTGATAATCTACCGATGCATTACTAGCATTAGCTAATTTTGATCTGGATAATCTATACAATACTTCATTTCTAATGAAAAAACAAGGCTTACTTACATCCGATACTTCATTTTCTGGAACAGCATTCTCAAAAATGTTACTTAAACCTTTATCTTCTTTCTGTGCCTTTACTAAATCTTTTCTGTCACCTATACACTTCAGCGACTCTTGCACTGGAATATTACCTACTACCACTTCCTTCTCCAAGTCTGCCAAGTTAAGATCTTCATCCTCATCTACTGTCGTCAACTTACTCTGAGCTCTGGTTATGGAGCTATAGGTTTACTGGTCACTTCACTACTTCTTCTTTACTCTTTCTTCCCTCTCTGTGAAACTGGACATATTACATCATTACCTATTATCACATCTATACCTGGAATGGGCAACTGTTTTACAATCGCAAATCTATGGGTACCTTGAACTAGCTCTGACTCAATTTTAAATTCAACAAGTGGACATGACACAGACGAATTAGGAAAACCTCCTAGCAGAACAAAGTTATCTTCTTTACTCTCATAATTTTCTGGTAAACTTTTTCTTAATACACATGACTGAGATGCACCAGTATCTCTTAACATAACTAAAGCTTTACTTACAACATCTGGATTCTTGAACACTCTTATTCTACCTTCATGCAGATAAGTACTCTCCAAAATTCTTCAACACTTTCATTCGTTTCATCACTCTTATCATTTTCAACAAAATCAACTTTACCCATTTTACTCACATACTCATCCTTACTAACTTCACATCTTGAGATTAGTGTTACTTTGGCCCTTGTCTCTGTTTAACACTCAAACTGAAAATGTCCTAGCTTACCACATTTGTAACATGTTATCTCTTTCTTATCCATTACTTACTTTAGTGAGATTATTCTGTATTTGATCTCTAGTTACATATTTTCTACTTGGCTGATAATGACTATAACTATTCTTATAAGTTCGGGGTTGATAAGTTTTACCATGAGTTAGTACAAATCTATCAGCTGACCTGGCTGCTTCTTCCAAAGTTTTATGATCTAACTCTTCCAAGTGTACTCTGACATCCCTGGACATACTATCTTTGAAATCTTCAAGCAAAAGAAGTTCTCTAAGATCTACAAAATCAGTAATTGACCTAGACCGGAGCCAATCATCGAACAATACAGACTTATGCCTCGCGTAATCAAAAATGTCTGGTTTGCTCCTTTCACATAATTTCTGAAACTTTTGTCTGTACGCTTCGGAACAAGTTGATAAGCGGACAACACAGCGCTCTTCACTACCTCATAATCTATGCTATCATCGAAGCTAAGTGTAGCATAAGCTTCCTGAGCTTTCCCTACAAAAACTGATTGCACAATAAGAGCCCAACTCGCTTTCTCCCAGTCTAACTGTTTAGCTACTTTCTCAAAAGCTAAAAAAAACTGACTCACATCTGTCTCTGAAAATTTAGGTATAAGCTTCTGAGTCCACACAGTAAAATGTCCTGCCGTGTCACCCTCACCACTACCTTCACCTTTCTTTATTTGCTCCAACTTTATCTCCAACTGTAACTTCTCCTTCTCCTCTGCTAACTCCTGCCTTCTAGCTGCTCTAGCTTCTCTCTCAATCTGCCTGTTCTCTTTCTCTATTTGCATATGTTCCTTTACAAACTCAGCCAACTGCTTACCCTCATATCCGAGTTTTTCTCCTATAGCAGTAATAGATTCTAAAGCAGACATTATGAATGATATAGAAAACAACCCCGCACGAAAAATGCACAAAAATATGCTACCACACTGTACTATCATAAAATAACTACAAGAATCCAGCACAATACATAATAACTACTCTCACTGAGAAAAATGCAAGAGGAAGCATCCTTGGCAAGGTCGCCAAATATGTTACGTGCCTGTGCATAGATTTTACGTGATATTTTATATCCAGGTTCTTTGCTAGATAATGGCGACAGTGAACCTATGACAGGTGTAACACAGAGTAGTTAAATACTCTAGAAATATAATATAGTTGATAAAGTGGGATGCACCTACTAGCACTAACTCAAGTGAGGGCAATTAAATGCAAGGCAAAACTTATTATATTTATTAAAATATTTTCGGCACTATCCAAAACGCCATACTCGAGTTCTGCAATTGATAAGAGAAAACCCAATATAAATGTATGGTAATAACAATGCAATTCAATATTAAGGGAATATAATATCAGATATAAAATGATTAACCTAAATATACTCTGACTTGCCTTTGCTGGATATCCTTTAAAAAAGTATAATAATATATACAAGTAGCATATATGAGATACGAGAGACGAGTCACCAAACAGCATTCTTACAGGAGATTTATCATAAAGAGAACACAAACAATGGGACTAATGTAAGTACCGAAGGCAAGTACCAAACGATTCATCAAACTTAATGTACGTCCAAGACAACCATAAACAAGGTACGTATAACTAACTAAGATACACAATGACGAATTGATACTTAATAAACCATCACACAATAATACTTATAATAGAATTAAGATGTAAGCTAACGAGTTATGATATATATCAGAACGAGAGATCCATCATAATCAAGACAACCACTGCAACAACGAATCAACGTATTCCTCAATAAAGTGCCGACAAGCAATTATACAAACAATACAAGATATCAATTAGCGAATGGACTGGCTAACTATCGTTAATTACCGAGGGTAAAGAAACGGACTATATAATAACACCTCTTACCTACAGAAATGATAACACATATAGCCACTGACTTCGTGCACGCATATGCAACCATACCAACTCCACTGGTAATAACTAACGACAATATTCCAAAACACAGGAATATAAATAATAGAAATGGCACTAATGAACACAGAGAATATCAACATAAAACAAGACTTATCATGCCCAACGTGACATGACAACGAAATACTACCAAAACACAATGGCAACAATCCGATATTCTCTCTCTCTCTCTCTCTCTCTCTCTCTCTCTCTCTCTCTCTCTCTCTCTCTCTCTCTCTCTCTCTCTTTGACTCGTTATATACGTATTATCCCTTGTCTCTTCTTCGTGACTCTGGGTCGACTGTCAGGATAACCTCTGTTTGGTTACGTTTATTCTTTTTGTTTTCCTTTTTTTTTATTACTATTCAAGAGAGGCAAACTGCTTGTTTGATATCAAAAAGTAATTACCATGTACAGAATACCATTAGGTAGTTCAGCCAAAGTTACAGGGTTCAGCATATAGACCATTACAGCAGTCGATACCGAGAACTAAACCAGAGAGGTTATTAAGGAAAAGTATTTTTATTGAGCAACATCAAATGAGTGAAAGCTGGACAACGTTATCATCTTTCTTTTACAGTCTTCTGGATATTTCTGGAATTGACTGTGATTTCTAAGCGGATATTGTGGCATCCTTTCTCTGTAATAAAAAAAAAATCAACTTTTTTTTTCCAAGATCAATTTTCTACGAACGATTTTTGAACATCAGATTCACTGTTGTTATTGTGATAATTTACACACCCAGACATATATACTTACACTGCCAAAAGGCAAACTAACCAATTACATTGCAGTCAATATGCCCAGAAAATCCATCAGAATTGAATCACTATAAACTGCCTGTATCTGGATTTAGACACTGACTGTAACACACACACACACACACACACACACACACACACACACACACACACACACACACACACACACACTATATATATATATATATATATATATATATATATATAGTCAATATCTATAACCATACCTCTACACACACACACACAAATATATATATATATATATATATATATATATATATATATATATAATATATATATATATATATATATATAGTATATGCTTAAAAAAATCACAGTAGATCCACGTGACTTCATTAAATAAGCGAATACCACAGGAAAGTAATAGTCAGAAATCCAAGCGCTTTCGTCTTTACTAAGACATTGTCAAGGAACAAATGAAATACTGTTGGAAAGAAAGTTATCAGGTAAATACAAGATCAGAATACCAGATGGTTAATTGTCAAAAGTGTAAAAATCGAAGAGATAATCCAAGGATTGGATCGGATATCACACGGTCACAAACCTAAACATAGATTTAACCCTAATAGAAACTACAACGTATCCATATAGTCCAAAACATGTAAAAACTAAATATACTATTAATTTTGTTGCTTATATTTATCTACAACTTTTTCATTATGAAGGCATCGAGTTTAAATGAAACAAGGTTTATATTTAAAACATTTCCATTATTTGACTTGAAGAAACAAGATTCAATGATATTCCTTTTAACTGTGTCATTACATGGGTTTAAGGCTCTTGCTTGACTCCAGTTAATAGGATGATCTAAATCTCTCATATGTACGAATAATGCACTTGATATTTGTCCAATTTCTACCTATCATTTGCCTGTGGTTATTCGCATTATATATATATATATATATATATATATATATATATATATATATATATAATATATATATATATATATATATAGATAGATAGATAGATAGATAGATAGATAGATAGATAGATAGATAGATAGATAGATACAGAAAGAACTGATACGTACATGTGTATTGTTAACTCAGTCAGAGAGACGCTGTTCTTTTCCCTTATCAGCTGCCTATGTTTTAGGGAGAGTTTTCTCCTTCAAGCCATAAATCCAGATGGGAAATAAAGAGACGAAATTCTTCCTTACCGAAATGGGATTCGAGTAGCCCACGACAGTAAGAGCGTTATCTATCGCCGTGATTCGGCTTCATGGGTTAACTTGGATTCCATTTCACTTCGTCATTTCAATCCCATCACGTCATTCTGAAGGCGATTTTCAGTAGTCATAGTTACTCGATGATGAAGAAGTATCATCATTCAATGATCTGTTGTTGAATGAAGTTTCCACACGCAATCGCTTGCAATTGCTTCTTATGACCTCGCTTTGGAATTGCAGCCGCCAATCTCTATTCTGTTAAAGGTATAGCGTGGTAGTCATTTGTCTCTCTTACTTTTATTGTTGTTTCTCAAGGACCCTGATTTTAATTCAGTATTCCACAGTTGCCATTTTGCCTTGAAAGTCCTCTTTATAACATTTATAAGAATGCAAACAATTGGAAAATCACAGCGAAGTAGAAAGAGACTGACATAAAATTATATGCGTCCCCCCCTCTGTAAAATAGACCTCTGCTACAGAGGTTAAAAGAACAAAATTATTCCTTTCTCTTGTAGCGACGTTCAGGTCCTCAAATTGGTAGTCTGAGAAAATACTTATTATATAAATATTTTTTCAATATTGTCTTTTCATTAGCAAATTTACTATTTTCTCTTTTCTTCTTCTCACGATGCATCAAATGGTGGAAAGAGGGGATTGTCTTAATCCTTCTGAACATTTTTCTGTGAGAAATGTTTCCAGATAATAAAATTGAAGGAATCCAATTGAAGGGGATATAACTTCCAATCACCTCTGACTTTCCTCCAAATGGAACTCCCACGAGGTGCTTTTCCCACCCTAACGTCTTTAATGGTCAAGGAAGTCTCTCTCTCTCTCTCTCTCTCTCTCAGACAATAAATAATGGATGGAAACTAGAACTGAAGAGATACAACACATCCCATTGTTGGAACTTCTTTACATACAAGATATGTGACACAGGGAATAAACTGCCACCAAAAGTTGTAAACAGAAACAGCGTGGAAGAGTTTAAATGACAGCTAGACAAACTCATTCTGACACTGTGAATGATCAGTAAAACCTGCTCCTACAGATAAGTTAGCACACGATGTCTCCTCGGATGGACCCAAGTCTTTGAGGCATCCTAATCCTTGTAACTCTCTCTCTCTCTCTCTCATTTTTGGAGCAAATTGGTTAGCTCTCCAGCAAATTATGCAAATAGTTGTTAGCCGACTGTTGTGGGGAGTGGCTCCATCAGGCCAGGATCTACTAAGTGGGTTCTGATGGAGATGGCGAGTGAGAGCTTCGACTTTGTAACCCTTTACTCCTCTGGGATGAGAAGCTTTCGAAAATGGCCTCTACATGTAGTACATAGAAACACTCACATGCATATATCTATAGATATATGCGTGTGTGTGTATATATATATATATATATATATATATATATATATATATATATATATATTTATATATATATATATATATATTTATATATATATATATATATATATATATTTATATATATATATATATATGTATATATTATATATATATATATATATATATATATATATATATATATTAAATAAAATGTCAGGACTTAATTAATAACATTAACGTTTTATGTTAAAGCAGGTTCTTTATAATTTGCGTAAAGCCGTTACATAAAAAAAAAACAATAGTATTTTGCACAACCTGAAGTACCTTTAGCAACCAGTTATAGTTTATAAACAATGATGGCAAAGGACAACGAGGGAGTATGATACGAAAAAGGAAATATAAATATTTATTTACAAAAGAAAAAAAAATAATTAAATAATATTTGGACCGAGGTAAGTTTCAGGTCACTGCAGCGTAAAATTGATGCTCCGTTGTAATGAAGTGCTGTTAATTGCAGCTCTAAAAATGGAGGACAGTTACTAATACCAATACTTAACTCCTCGTAAAGTATCATCAACGGCGCTGCAGTTGCAGTAATAAATATGAGGGACCAGGTGATAAATCTGAATTTTCTTTAGAGGCTGTCCAAGGCTGATATCCTCTCCCGTGTTCGTAATGTGTCCGTCGCAGATTGACAGGTGTTGTAATCCTCCAGATAAGGACCAAGATTGGTATCGAGAACTTGATCAAAACACTCGATCACAGCTGCTCCTCGAAGACAAACATCCATGTATCAGCAGCGGAAGAACGATCAAACGGGCGTGACAGTGGTATAAGGTGTTGAAGACTCAAAAGCAGGCGTTGATGTCGATTAAAGGGCGCCAACAAATACACACCATTGCAGCGATCCAAGGCGAATCCGCTACTCTCCGCAGATAAGTACCTCTCAGAGGCAATCCCAACCTCTCTAGCGTTCACAGGATCACTGACGGCAAACTTGGGCTTTTCCCGAAAAAAAAAAAGAAAAAAAAGTGTCTCTCTGCCTCCACGTCATCATGTAAAGGAAGAAAATATGGATTAGAATTATCTTCCTTAACGACTGCAAAACAAATAACAAGCAAACAGCAACCCAGTCACTAACAAGCAGCAAACATACGACTGCGTGGGCAAAAATAAATAAAATGATAAATATATAAATGAACGAACGAAAATACTTTCGGGCGTGATAATATACATTCACAATACATACTATATATGTAATATAGAATTAAATATTTACGTACACACACACATTTATATATATATATATATATATATACATATATACATATGCATATATACATATATATATATATATATACACACACACACACACACACATTATATATAAATATATATATATATATATATATATATATATATATATATATATATATCTTTTCAAATAAGACTTGGCTCCACAAACTAATGGAACGAATGTCCTCATCACAGCTGTCACTGCGCCCTCTCTCTCTCTCTCTCTCTCTCTAGCTTGAACTGCTGATTCATGACAGCGAACTTTGCTGCACGGAAGACTTTCGTTACAACTTCCGTCGCTTCTTTCACCGACACAAGTGTCACCGGCACAGCTTCGATTTCCTCTGGACACTTTATTCCTCTGCCAGGATTTTAGGGACCTTCCCTTCCAGTACTCTTCTGCCCCATCTCTCCACATTCCTCTCCTTTATCCCCCGTAGGGGGTTGGTACCGTCACTGCACCTCTTAGCTGCAACCCCTTTCAATCATTTTACTGTACCTCCATTCATATTATATTTCTTCCATCTTGCTACCCTCTCTCTCCTAACAATGATTGCATGTTGCAACTGCCAACTTTTCCTCCCGTTACACCTATCAAATCTACCTGCTCTCAATTTCCTTTCCAGCGCTGATTGATCTCAAAGGTCCCAGTGCTTGGCCTTTCACCTAAACTCTATATTCCAATCCATTTCCTCTCCTTTAGCTTATCACTTCCGAAGTTGATTGCTCTCTCCAACGAATTATCATCTCGGGATTCCTCCCACATAACCGTCACATCCCAGTACACTATCCGATCCACCATTTCTTCACTAATTCTGTGGATCTCCTCCTTTGCAGCCTTTCCAGGTCTTGCTATGCACTGTATTACACAAACCACAATCGACTCGACCACTTTTTTTTTTTTTTTTTCCAAAGTATCTTCATAGTCTTAGGCTACCTTTATTGCTTCACCTATTCTTTTACTAACTTCTTCCTATGGTTAAAATTTTTTTTACAAACACTAAAATGACTCGGACAAATATTAAATTTAAAAATTGCAGACTGTCACAAAAAGATTAGGAATAATCAATGAGCCTTGGAATAAGGCATACTTACTTATTATACCAAGCATCGGTATTCCGCTGATGGATGAAGCTCAATATGTTTCCCTGCAATGCTTCTCTTTATGACTCGGGAGAAAAAATAATAAAAAAAAGATGTTAAAGATACAGGCATTTAGAGAAGAGTCTCACCAGGCAAGATCTCTTTTGCTCCGGTGGTGTTGATGTTGCGTCGAGAAATGATTTGGAATTCGTGAGGACAGAGGTTCATATTATTACTTACTGCATCATGTTACTGCTTTACAATTACAGTGACACTTATGTTACGTATTACACTTTGCCAGAGATTTTAGACACAACTTTGAACAGCGGTAGGTAGAATATAATAGAGAAACTGAATCCTTTGGAATTATGGTCCCATTGGGATAATAGTGGATGCACTGAATCCTTCCTTCAACCCTAAGAGGGGTAGAAGAACCGAATCTATTTTTTTTTCGTTTTATGATAAAAAAATAAAAACTAAAACTACAGAAAAAAATGTCGCTTGGAACATTCAGCCCAGAACTGAGAGACAGAACTGTGCACCTGTGGATTATTCAAATTTTGGTGGGTCCAAGAGAAAAGAATCAGAATTCATGAATGCCGAGTTCGTGTTAACCGGAGAACAGGAAAAAATGAGAGAGAGAGAGAGAGAGAGAGAGAGAGAGAGAGAGAGAGAAGAGAGAGAGAGAGAGAATTTACGACGTCACCAAAGACAGAATTTCCCAAGTTATCCGGGAAACAAATCATCACGATTGGTCATTGTGAGAACATTTGACAAAGAGTGGAACTTATTCATGAACTCACTTAGAAAAGTGCCTCTCTTTTGAAGAATTTGAAAAAAATTGTTTTTTTACATCAATCGTGATCCTGTTACACATTCTAGGGAATATATAAGACCCCCCACCCGCCCTCTCTCTCTCTCTCTCTCTCTCTCTCTCTTTTCTAGGTTAATTAATTAGAGGACCATTCTCGAAGACTGATTAATTATTGAGACATTCATGTTCCAAGAAGGCTTCGGTCCCAGTAAAAAGCGCAAAAAATAAACGATAGTGAAATATTTGAAAATACTGACATTAATTACGGCAGACTATATAAAGACCAAGGGAAGAAAAGAATACATTTATGATCCCATACTTATGATGAATGAGTGAAAGCGTATACCAGTGATACTTTCAGTCCCTCTATAATATTATTTAACATCATTATGAATCAAATTTATACGAATTAATACTGCGAACCAAAGTATATCGACACCCTCTAGTTTGGTATTAGGTACCGCTTTCAGAATTTCAGATATCTACATAATTTGTTTTCAGTTTCAACTGAGGCTTTTTATCACGTTGGGAAATGTCAGATCCAAATAATAATTGTGACACCTGAAATTTTTACCTACAAAGAATCACTGTACTTCAATTGCAGGGAATGACAGCAGCACCACAGCGCTCCCTCATCTCGTAGTGATCGATCTCAAAAGTTAAAGCTAAACTATATAATTACATATGTAATAATTACATATTAATTAGAATGTATTGCGTCATTCTATGTGTAGAAACATGTTGTTGTGTTAATGTGATGACTCCTGTATTCCAGTAGGATCTTGCAGCATTTCTAAATGACAGTTTGTGAATAGCTGACATTGCCTTGGCGTTGCTTTGTATCACATCTTCATTTGAATACACCTGGATCATCAGTTTAAAAAGGTAACGCCAACGATGCCCATTGGCAAAATACATGTTGACGTTTCTCATGATAGTCTGTGCCTACGTCACAGACCTATAGATCCGTATACTCGTGTGTTTGTGTAACATTGTGAAATATGTCACTCGACGAATGTTCTCGCAACAGAATTGTATATCAGACTTCTATCACACCTCTCCGCTGGAAGAGTTATTCAAATCTTCCTGTCGTTATCATTGTGATGTAAACTTGCTAAATATAACTTGTTATTTCACTATGTGTTTTACCGACTTAAAAGAAATATCATCACAGACATGATACTTGTCTGAGATATGATGTATACTAACCGATACTTGCGAATATTATCGCAGGTCAGAAAATAAGCCTTGTTAGTCAAACAATTGCAAGGCGACACCCTAATACATATACAAAGAAATCACAAAATCGAGTACGCCATCATGTTTATCAGCTGAAGCCACTGGGAGAGTTCAAAATGAAAAGACAGAGTGCCACTGCTTTCGCGTATTTAACCCATCTTCGGAGCACTAAGTAATACAGAGCACAAAACGAGTGAGCGTGAAAGATCTCTCAAAAGCAAAGTGAAGAAAAAATAGGTTTACAATAAGACCATTACAAATAGAAACAATGCCCGTCCACACCACTTAACTACACAACACACACAAGTCAAAAGACGGAAAGCAACTGAATCATGACCCCATAACTTAGAAATGCAAAAGATGACTAATTGTCGACCAGTTTATAAAACAACTGAATTCACAATTATGAATAGTAACAATAATAAGGGTAATATTAATATACGTAAAAATACATCACCAATAATAGACACAACGACGAGTAATACTAAAATATTTAACTGAATGAACAGAAATATCAGTAAGAAATACATTAAATGGAAAATGCCATTTCATTTACTTCTTAATGATATCACTGTCCATTTCAATTCAAAATATCTTTCACTCGCATAACCAGATGTCTTTTTTTTATTCACCTTGAATGAGATAAAAATAACAATCATAACTGAGAGGCTTTCATCCGTTTGTGTTTGATCTGCGCAGACTGATTTTTAAAAGAGGTCTTCCTCCGTTCGCTTTGCCTCTCCTATATTATCGATATAAATCTAAGCGTTTATGATCTCCATAAATAGGTGTGAGGTTCTTTCTAATGAAAAGATTCAGGTGTACAACTGAAGAAACAGTTGTGCAATCTTCGTCACAGAAAGACGACGATATCGGAAACATTGACGGAATGAACAGAACCTTCGTCATCTTCGCTCGATTGAAGGAAGTCGCCATTACCCTACACTTCCAAGGATCAGGCTGATGCCCCCAGTCCTCTCCAACCTCCACTCTGATGACCAACTTAAGTCGACTGACCACCTGTTATTTATTCATTCCCTTCCGACGTGGACAGTCACAATTGGTGATAGAGGAAATGAAGGAAGAAATCCTTCCTTTGGCAGAAGAAGGAGATGGAGGAGCCAGGAAGGAATCGGAGCTCGCTTATCTGGCACAGGGGACACGACCTGGGATTCATATCTGATGATGGTTCGCTTTTGTAATTTTCTTTTCTTTTATTTATTTGATCGATTTCTGTCTATATAAGAATTAAATCAAGACTTATGAGCTCTTCGATGAAAGTGTCAAAAACAAAGGTTACTGTTGAAGTCTTTCTGAATTTAACATAAACATTTTCTATATAGAAAATTAAATCAAATATACAGGGCTATTGATTGAAATTCTCCCGTAGTGTACTTCTGATACTCGGATCGTGGTCTTAATATTATGTTTGGAAGGCTCAGCTCTGAAAAGGTGCGAGCCCTCATTATCATCACCATCTCTTGTAGTGAAAGCTATATATATATATATATATATATATATATATATATATATATATATATAATAGATGGTTTGGTAAGAAACTAATAACTAATAGTTACAATGGTTTGAGAGAAACTATTTACATTTTTTACACATTGCAAATTTTTGTGTTTTGTGTTTGTTTCATTTGAAGTGCATTTATCATTTTCTTATTGAAGATTTATTTTTGGTGTATTATTAATTTTCTTATTGAAGTGTGTGTTTTATTTTATATTCGTGTAATTAATACTTTTTGCAATTTTGGTATTTTCCAACATTTTTTGTGTTTTCATTTGCATTCACAATTTAATTGCTTTAGTTATTATTTTCATTACTTAATCGTTGCATAATTAATTAAATTTAACACGTTGTGAAATTAATTTGCATTTATTTACTTAGAATTCTTTCAGTTTTATTGTTGTTTAGCACTTTGTGAATTAATTTCCAAATTTCAATTATTACCTAACACTTTTGAATTGATTGAATTAATTTTCTTGAATTTTGTGATAAATTAATTTTGATTTAATTTTACTAAATTGATTCAAGAATTAATTAAACTTTGCTTTGTTCTCAAGTAACAGTAATTTTCCCTGATATTGTGAATTTCACTTATTAAAACTTTGAGTTTAATAAATTTTATATTTAAAATTTTATATAAGTATTTTATTTATAACCAGTATATTTGATTTTGATTATATTGATGACAGGTAGAAAACATAGAGTGGTAATTGATTTGCTTTCCTTCAATTTACTTGAAGTGACTTAGAACCAGGGAAGTACTTAGACTTCTGAAATCAGGGAAATACTTAGATTTTTAAGTTGTTGATGGAGTGATGCCTGTTTGATTAATTTAATTACTTACAAGATTACCTCACACCTGTTTTGATGAACTTAGTCTGATTTTCTGCAATACTGGTAAGTGTTAAGGGATCCACTGTTGCCTTATTTTAGTATTCAGTCGTTTAAACGTGTTATGAGGGTTCAAGTGTCTAGCTTTTGGTGAGGTAATATTTGATGCATGGTAACCAGATTACTTGGCTTCATAACAATATATATATATATATATATATATATAATATATATATATATATATATATATATATATATATATATATATATATACAGTGGCGGCTCGTGGCTATCATTCAGACATCAATTTTTTTTAAATGCCTTGATTTTAACTTCATAAACACACAAACACATTCATAAACACATTTATATATATATATATATATATATATATATATATATATATATATATATATATATATATATATATATATATATATATATATATATAGCAGTTGCAGGAAGAACTGGTGATGATGATGAGGGCTCGCACCTTTTCGGAGCTGAGCCTTCCAAACATATACTAATAAGGACAAGACCAAATAAAAGTAAACACTGCAGAAGCACTTCAATCAGTAGCCCTGCACATTTGATTTAATTTTCTGTATAGAAAAGCTTTATGTTATAGTCTGCTAGACTTTAACAGTAACCTTCGATTTTGAAACTTTCATCGAAGGACTCATAAGTCTTGATTTAATTTCCTATATAAAGAACTCCAAGTCTTGATCAAATAAATAAATGAAAATGCAAAAGCGAAGCATCATCAGATATGAATCCCAAGACGTGTCCCCTGTGCCAGGTAAGGGAGCTCTTACTTCTCACTGGCTTCTTTTTCTTCTTCTTTTTCTTCCAAAGGAAGGAAATCATCTTAATTTCCTCAAAACTCTACTACAGAAATTATATTCACCAGAAAGTTTGGAGGACGATTAGTCTCTCGGGAATTTAATAATTGAAAATGTCTTCCCTAATGTACAGAGATAAGATTACTAACCTTATTTTTTATATATGAAAACGAGTCACCTACTTCTTCAAATCGACCCGACGCCCACAGGAACCTCTTTGAAGGGAAGGAGGCACCTACGACAAATGAACAGACAAATTACACATAATATATTGCAACACTTTTAGAAATATATCGTTCGGATCGTTTTCATTTTTTATTTTCCACACAATAATTAGTTTGATACGGTTTTTTTCTAATATGGAAATTGGAATCTATTATCAACAGAAAAAAATAAAACAGCACATATAAACCTTGTTTTATGCAGGTTTTTAAGTATTTCGTCCGAATCATTACGAAATATCTATTAAAGTTTACTATTTTATGCAAATGCCTAATGAGTGAAGGGAGTTTGGCTTATCCATTTGTTTCAAGATCTTTCTGTTAAAAGAGAAAAAAAACTTATTTCAAGTTAGCATATAAAATTCAAATATTAAGTAATTTATCTAACTTCCTTAAATTTATATAGTAAATACATTTCGCTTGACCAAAGGGCGGTGAAATGCATTTAAAGTGAGCGGCTGGATTGGCACCCCTGGAATACAATTTTGAGGAGACTGGTGTTGATGTACGATAAACTTATATCTTACATATGCTAATTTTCTTATTAATATTGTAATAAACGCCAAATTAGCAGAATATGCTAATATATTTAACGGAGAATTAAGACACAAGAGAAGGACATTGAAAATAATATTTTTTATATATAGTAATGGTCAATGCGAGTCACATAGGCCTAGAATGATCGAAACTGGTATCGACATCTGTGTGAATGGATTTCTGTGCTTTGGGAGTTACACTAAATTCCACTCTAAAGCATTTATTGAATTTTTATTAGGTGATACTTTTCTACTAAATGAATTTTCAACCTCTTGCTCTCTATCAAAGTCATCTACCACCCATTACCGGTATTAATAATAAAAGGAAATTCACTTTTGTTTTTCTGTTGTACCTCATTCTGGAGAGGGTAAACATTTTTCTCTCAAGGAATGACTAATTCAGTCCTCAACCAAACGGTTTCAGAATTAGGCCATTCTATACTGAAATGATCAATTATATATTTGGCACAACGGCAGCAAAAGAACACATCATTGGTTATAAAAATCGAATGCCACACAAATACTTATAAACAAAATCATACTGCATTTTATAGGATTCCTATCTCAGCCTTTCACAGACCAGGCAAGGAATATTAGGCCTATCCAAATATTTATTTTACATGTTGATTATGATTAACAAAATATAGATATTAGTTTTGTTTTTAACGCTGCATACGAAAAACATATACGCCAACAATTTTGAAGGCTAAGATATAACCCTCTCAGACGGCCCCCCCAAAAAAAAAATTGTTAAGCCGAATTTCAAGAAACAAATAATGCCACAATTATTAAAGAAGAAACACTAAAGAACAATGATTATTTTAATTTCCTTTAACCTATGTTATTTAACTCGTTTGCCATAATATACATTAGGGCGTGACTCGGTTTTTTGTTTTAGAGTAAGCCATCGTGTGCAGGAAAAGGATCTTGCTCTTGGGCAACCTGTGACCAATTAACAGAAATTAGTCTGTCAACATAGTACATCATGCACTTGCGCGGTCAGACGAATAGTTGCCAGATACCGCTTGCTGAATACTTCCATATATATATGTATCTATTATCCGAAACATTACGGCAACTAATGCAATACTTTGTAACATGACACGTACAATTCTGAAATATCGTATTTCAGTGACTTGATTAACACCAAAAATGGTAGGAACTGTCTCTGCCAACTGGAACGTTTCACACTTTACAGTTTTGTTCTATCAGGTTGTTTCAGCTCTCACCCGTTGGCGTTTGGGCTCTATTCAAATACATGAAATATACTGCGGCCTCGAAGTTGCCTAGCCTACTAAACCATCGAGGCCATAAGGCACGAGACCCAAGTCGAGGAGTCAGTGAATGCGTGTCCAGGTCAAGATCTAGGCCTAGGCCGAGGTCAGAAGAATCCGGTCTCGTGGTCTTAAGGACCACCTCCACGCAGCGGTTTATACGAAAGTGTCTTGCATTTGATATTTAAAAGTATGTTTGGTTGTGGTTTCAGCTGCTTCCACGCGTTGACGATGAAGAGAAAAGCAATAGAGGCCAGTTCACACCGGATGCGATGCTAAACACGCCAAGCTATGGTAGCCATGCTTGAGGCAGTGATTCTTGATTGATGAGGGGGGTAGGGGCTGGAGAATAGGTAACGGAAGAGAGGGCGGGGTGGGTGTTGGCTAAATGGACTCCCATTTGATTTGATCCTTATGAGAGGGTAGGGAAATGGATAATACAAAGATATAAACGGTATTTACCGGTTCCACCAAATACAGATTGAAGATGAAAAACGTAAAATCTCTATCTTTACCTCACAATGAGAATAACCATCACTTTTGATTATTCGACCAAGATGTTTTTCTCTCCCCAAAAAACGGATATAAATACTGAATAATTATAAATGGTTAAAGATGAGAAAAGAAGTTCTGAATCTAATAGTAAAGATTAAGCCTTATTTATGCAGGCACGGGCTCTTGCTCTGCAGCATTAACTAAAATCTGGATCTAGGCTGCGCTGGATTATTAATTAACTTGAACGTTTGTTGATTGATTCCACCTAACAAGGAATGAAGGGACAATAATTGTGGAAGGAACTGAGGCGGTTGTGTGTTTTCGTAGCCTTTCCCTCGAGGATACTACAGCCTCGCGTTTATTACTTCATCTGTATTTAGATATTTTTATATTTGATTTTCATTCCAAAAATAGATTAATATGAAGACTCCACTGTACATAATCTGTATTACTATAACCTCAGAATGAAAATACTGCCCACTTTTTATTAATTAAACGAGAATTTCCTAATAATCTATGTAATAAGTATATTTTCTATGCTGAACTTGATGTAATTTTTATATTGAAATTATTAAAAAATTATAAATATTTTTAAAATAATGATTAAATATATAGAAAAAATCATGTAAAAAATATATTATTAGACTTTTCTTGTGGCTTCTCCTCCCACCGAAGCGATCCATTGAACAAAGAAAATCTTCCGGATGAAAGATTCTTCACAAAGCTCATGAATAAAATGTGCCCTAATTCAATCCTTCATCTGGGAGGACTCAAAATAACTTCGAACTTCATTCATCAAAGCAAATCATTTGTGTAATGGCGAGAGTAGCCTTTGGGTCTGACCTACAATTTTTTTGTCTCTCTCTCTCGTCATCAGGGTTGCCGCGAAGTCCGCCCCATCACGAGAAACTAGCTCCGCACCGGGAGGTGTAGTGTTAATTGCCAAGCAATGTTCTTTTTGATACACTAACTAGACGAAATAGTCACCCTAGTTATGCTATATTAACCGTATCTGTACCAGTATATGAGTTGGGTTTACTAATTATCCTTTTTTAGAGTAGATTTTCCCCCTTTCCGAATTCAGTTGCTTCTTATCTTTGAAACATTACGTAACTTTAATGATAGTCAAATTAGAATCGAACGAGATACGTGGACAGTGTTCAGTCTTGAAGCTGATTTATTACATTTGATATATATATATATATATATATATATATATATATATATATATATATATATATATATATATATATATATATATCTGAGAAAAAGTTATACCAAGTACTTGGGACTAGGAATGTATAGAAATAGCTTGAGACCATTGTTTCCAGAATATTTTGTAACTTTTTGAAGATCTTTTCATGTTCCTTATCGAGAAAACTACCAATTCTAACACTCACCTGACAGATATTTCTCTAAATTCCAAACTTATCTCCTCACACCCTTATCTACTTGGCCTAATGGAAAACCTTTGGTCTATCACACTCTCTTAAGGCTCTTCAACTGTCTATCACTCAGACACTTCCATGATAATAACAGCCCTGTGCCTTTCTGCCTCAAATATTGCAATACTGTATTCTGAGCACATATGAATGCAGCTTTTGGAAGAGACATCTGCTGTGGTATCTACGTAACTTCGAGATCCCACTGAGCAGCTCAAAGTCTGCCAATCATCATTCCCTTTTCTGCTCCCATTCAAATGCACAAGCTCCGCATGGCAGAGGAATCAGGCAGTCACAGGAAACCCACCTCGCAGCCATTCCCTAGCAAGGCCTCACTGAAAACCTCTCCTCCTTAGTAAGGTTCGAGGCTGACGCCTTGGAAGGTTGCGAGTGACATCCGGTAACCCACCTGGGTACCTGCCATTGTAGCCCACAGCACCAGCCTACCCCTGCGCTTTACAGTGCTCCTCTGTTCGTCTCAGAAGTAGCTACATCAGTGACCCGGACCACACATGGCCCAAAAAATATAGCATTGAATTCATTGTTTACATCTTGATTATATTTAATTAGGCCTTACAGCTCTGTATTATCTCTTAAAATCATCCATATTTCATTAACACCTGTTGACACTTAGTTAATCCTCTGTAAGCTGAACATTATACTGCATATTCAATATTATCTCTAACAGCAATATATGATTATTATTATCCCAACTATCTTGAAACTCAACTGGCCTAGGAGGCTGAACCACCAGATCGGTGTTCTCGTCATTTTTGTACCCAATGATCTCTACCGCTGACATCAATAGTTTACTTATAACATCAACAGAATTGGCCATTATAAGAAAGCATGTAAGGTTGTGATGCTTAAATGCTGATAACCATACAATGATTATTTACAGAACGTGTATTATTATTATTTATGGAAGCTCATCAAAATTCCAAAACGATGGTACCAAATGAAGTCTGCAGACCCCCAATTTTTAACTGAATTTTAGTGGTGCTTTGACAGGGATTTCTTTTTCATAGGAATCTCTTCATTATATGATAAAACGAAAAAAACTGCTAGATAATCCCCTAAATACTTTAAATTCCCACCTAAAAAAAATAAAACTTTAGATGGAGCTTAGTCTAAACTCTAAAGCTACTGTCTTTCATTTAAAATCCGAGGGAACTAACATCTGAACAGAAAGGAGAGGCCGCAACCCTTCCTCAAAATGCGCGAATGAAGGGTTTAAAAGAAAATTATCATCAAGGTTAAAAAATAACAAAGGAACAAACTTACCCCAAAGACCGCAAAATTTTTGAACCTCCTTATCACCACAAAAAAAAACACAAAATAAAAATAAACAAAATAAGCACTATCCGGCCTACGTAGTTTTAACACATTTCCATGAAATAATTCACATTTTCCATTGAAAATCTGGCCAAAAAAAACGTTAGAGACTGACAACACCAAATGCGGAAGAAATTAAAAACCAACGAGGGACACAATCCACAAATAACGTATTAACAAGAAGACATCAAAGCA
This sequence comes from Macrobrachium nipponense, assembly GCF_015104395.2. Lineage (NCBI taxonomy): Eukaryota > Metazoa > Arthropoda > Malacostraca > Decapoda > Palaemonidae > Macrobrachium > Macrobrachium nipponense. Next base: position 51,785,628 of record NC_087214.1, read on the forward strand.
CGAAATTATCATATCAATAAAATATTTTGGAACCTGCCACAAACTACTTCAACAAACTACACGATCCCGAAAAATCACGAGAAAACCAAAAACACATTGATAAACAAGAGTAAAAATACAATATAAATAAATAAAGGAACACTTACGCCGTCACTGGCAAAGTTCTTGAATCGTCAAATTTAGCAGTGACTTGCTCCAAGACTTTCTAGGCTTTATTCCACGACACTGGAGCCCAATTCATTTAGGCACTTTTTTTTTATAACACTCACCTGGACCTCCCTTCTATTCTTCTTCGCTGTCTCTAACGTCTAGCTAATAATTAGTAGCTATATAATCAGCGAACATTGTGAGAACTTAGCCGCACTTGTTCCTTAAACGACAAAATGACCGCAAGTGGTAGATTTATGTAAGTTGGCTGTGGGTGTAGGGTAGGTAACTGTACCCCGCCACATATGTATTTGATTTATTGCTTAGCAACAATGCTACTGTCTTAATACTGAACGTTTCATATAATAGAATTATAATTTTGAAAAATATGCGCAAATGAAATATAATACTGATACCATTATATCAGAAGTAATATTTTCCCCAATGAATGCTGCCACTCTGCATGACGCTACACTGACGAGTGAACTGGTAATACCAACCTCTCGTCAAGTTTCCTATAAATAAACAGACCAATAGTAACAAAGAAAATCGCATAAAAATGTAAAGATAATACATTTATTTTTATATAACTAAGCATGAAGTTAACTTATTACAAAAAACGATTTTAATGATAACACAGAAATGACAAGAGAGTCATTACTGTTGGCATTTCTTGAAGTCGGCCAACCAACAGTGACAAGAGAAGTACGTGGGACGGGATCCGTAGAGGCGAAAGACCTTCTAAATAATACACCTCCTTTCTCAGCCTTATGTATCTGAAGCTCTCAGGTCAAAAAAGACGAAGTTTTGTTGCTACAAAAATAACACACTAGGCCAGGATTTACCTTCAAAATGTCAAAGATAGCTTGTAAGTGAGAAGATTACGTTATTTTCTTTGTCATTACAAAACCATCGTTTTGATTATATGAACACTGGTCGTATATGGACCATTCCTTTTCTTCTTCTTCTTCTTGCTATCATGGGACTTTTCGACGTTCAAGAGAATTACACACACACTATATATTCACATTAGCCTAAATATTAATTGACAATTGACATGATTCAGTCTCATGAATCATAATGAAGCCCTCGAGTGAAGACATTCAGCGACTATGATTCTAGGGTGCGATTTATGTGATGTGTAGTAAGTATATGTTACTGGATTGAAAAATATGACGGTTGATGCCATTAATGTTAATGCATATACAATGGGGAGAAAATGTTTGCATGATTTATGTTAGTTGATGCGAGATAATAACTACAACTTGGATGTCATATTCACAAGTTGAGCATTTGGGAGTAAATGTCGTTTGTCCAAGTGGAAGGAAACTTGGAAGTGTGTTTATGGTAGGAATCACTAGAACTTCCAGTTGCTATTAGAAACAGGTTACTAATCATTAAAAAAATATTTTTGCAGCTTTTATGAAAATCGTTTCAATATTTAGTTGAATAAAATTATTAGAATTAACATTTTACTTCTTTAGCTGATTTTATCAAAATAATAAAATTGTATTTTAATAACATTGAAATATCTGTTCAAAGCAAATTAAGTTTCCGCTTTGCACCCATTTACGACTGCTCTCCTTTTTAAGATAGGAAATCAGCGAATATTATCGAAATACCTTTTAATTACTCTCACAGACATGAAAAACAAAATTAACCATCAAGAAATAATTCAAAGTTTCTTTAGTATTTGCTTTGTTGAAGTGGATGCTAAAATTGAGATATGAAGGACTCACTCGGATTCACATTTCTCAAACTTCCTATGAGTGATGATTCCGAGGAGGGGGGTAGGGGGATGGGATGAGAGATACTCTGTAATACTACGCCTATCAGTAACTATTATTACTATCGATTACACTGTTAGGAAACCAGGTACTTGAGTCGAGGCAGATTCTCCAAAGCTTCAAAATTGTTTTGCAAACTCAGAGGCGCCTGGACTTTGCATCCAGACCCTTGGCGTGATGCACACTACAACCCTTTTCATTTTCTGTTGTGGATAATCTGGATGATGTCAAGATACATAGATACGATGACAGGAAAAATCTTACATCTTGTAACTGACCCCAATTCGACTATTCTCATTAATCTTCAAAATAAGCACAGAATCTGAGCTCTTCCAGCTGTTACTTTCTCTCTCTCTCTCTCTCTCTCTCTCTCTCTCTCCTCCTCCCGGAAGAAAAAGTGATGATGACTTATTTCTGAAACCTTCATTGGTTTAGGTTGAGGGGAAATGACCCTGAATTCTGAGCCTGGTTGCTTCTCATGGGTCGCGAGAAATGGACATTATAGAATTATAGTGTCCAGCAATTGAGGTCATGTTTGGGTCTTAAAAGCCAAGGCTTCGGGAAATGACAAAGGTTGAAGGATTGTTTGTTCATTGTCTGTTTCAGCGTCTCACAACGACGTGTTGAGAATGTTATCTGCAGAGTAGATTTCTCTCATACACAATTGCACTCCTCATCTTGAAAATGGTTCGGGAGTCTTTCTTCATTATCAAAAAGAGCAAAAAATGGTTCATATCTATATCAATATTTCATTAACATAAAACGGATGATTTACTCTGGTTTTTGGAAGGCTTTAGATGAAAGGCTACAAAGAAAAGGGGATTTTTTGAAGAATAAAGCTTGTAAGACAAATGTACAAAAGGAGAGTCTACACTTAGGTTCTGCAATACGCACACGTCATCATATACTCGTCGATAATTATATCATATATATCACAACTGGTTGAAAATATTTAAACCACCGTAAATGGAGAACGAATCTTTGGCAAATGCAGCTAGATAACCAAATGAAGCACGAGTTAGAACTACCAATAAGTCGTCGACTTGTAATCATCCTGTTTTCAACATGTGCGTGACAAAGTTTCGACGTGAGTTTATGACATAGGTCACTGTGGTGTGGACGAATCCTGAGAGTGACATGCTACAAGAACAAGGTTACTCGAAGTTAAGGCAAGATCTGGAACTGTCAGAATCATTATGGAACAAACTCTGCCCACACAGGTTGTGGAGGCGATAATACAGTTGTGGTCAGAGTTTCGAAAGAGACGGTTGCAACAGCGAGTGGATATATTAATTACGTAGTCTAGTTTACTGACGGAGGGGCAGCAGAAAATTAAGACTAAATATGAGAAAATGACTGTGATAGGGGGAGAACGAGAGATGGTTCTGAAAATGACGATTTAATGAGGCTATATCCTTGTGCGGTAAGAAAAAAATTCATTTGGCAAAATCACCAGCTGAAAGCCTTCTTGTGACGTTACTGTATCTTGTAATTGGTAACACCTTGCATATCTGTGTAACTTCTAAATGTTCAAACAAGAAATCTTTATGACACTGCTGACGTCTGCAAAGTAGTTATCGAGGCTCAATCAGAATCTGTCAAGGTGATCGGAAAATGTGCCTGAAGGGTTGGCTAAAAAGGTTCATTGAGATTACGAGTGGATCATTCTTAGTTCACTTTGGAACCTCAATACATTTTCCGTATATTTTTCCCAACTCTCGATTGATACTTGATATAGGTACATTTACGTGTAATATAAAGTTAAACATATGTAATAATGTACATGATTATTACTACTGAAGACAAACTTACTTTATTATTATTTTTCAACGGTTTAAAATGTCAAGTATAATAGTGTGTATTTGACTGTTTGACCTTCATTGAGTCCTTCAGCACCAAGATGGCAGCAACATTATGTGTCCATAACTATAATCCATATATATATATATATATATATATATATATATATATATATGTGTTTTATATATATATATATATATATATATATACATAACATAAATATAGCCATACATACATACATACATGCATACATACATACATACATATACATATATACGTAGTGTTGATTTTAAATCACTAATAAAGTTACAACCACGGAGGAAAATTGAAACACTGGAGATGCTAAGTACTTTCGTCTCCAGTGTTTGAATTTTCCATCGTGGCTATAACTTTGTTCGTATATATAGTGTGATATATGTGTGTACAAAGATTACTGTTGCGATCGACTGATTGATTTGTGTCTATTAAAACTGGTGTAACTATATTTAGGTTATTGGCGCCTTACTACTGTGGACGTGAGGTCCTCAAAGGACTGGTCGCTTGTAGTGAAAGCAGGGGGCTGGAAAGCCTCTCGCTTACTGTTCCAGCATGCGCCAGTGCCATGCGCGGTCTGCTCGCTTATGAGGCCGTACAGGCCGTCTCGGTATTCATGATTAAGCTCTGTGATAATCTGTTAATGACTGATGACTGCACAGTCTCCTAGTTAGTGTTTAGTTAATTCTAATGACTGTGCGACCACCCTGTCTGTGCATGCGTGATTAAAACCCTATGGAGGCCTTCCGTGCAAATGCAGTATCCACCTACATATAAAATATCACAGTGCTCCAGAGTTGATGAAATTGTTCATCCGGAGCTTTAGGTGTACTTGTATTTTCACCTTACTGTAACGCCGGAATGATAACTCAACTGAGGAAAAAAAAAAAACAAAAAGTCAATGGTGCAGTACGTTTGTTTTCACGAGGAATGACTTGATCAAACTCAGTCTCACCTCACCCTGTGGCATACAAAGATGTTGAGCATCACTAAAGACACTCATGGCACTGACATCTGCAACAAACCCTGGAAAAAGGCACAGCAGTTCCAGGCCACATTGAAAGAGATGCCGGTCATTACACTTTCAGTTTTACTTGTGCTACAATCAATGCCACTCAACACCCCGTTATCTGGATATCCTCCAATTAACGTACTACAAGTCCAAATTGTAGCCAAATACACCAATATATCATACCCTCTCCAACGACACTTTTGATCAGCTATACCTGTAATAACGGACGGAGGACGTTCTCTCAGAGTGGAGAAACAAAATAAAATGAGAACTTCCAGTTGTTTGAAAACTCAGAACTTGACTTGATAAGATAATGAATAAGTCAGATACTGGCTTCGTCTTGTTTCGTAATTCTTCACGCTTCCAGGAAGCGTAATCTCCTGTCCTTTGGAGACATCTTCATTTACAGACATAACAATGTAATGTCTCGTAAGAAAATATTTTGGGCGGATTGTTGGTTTCCAATAAAAGTCCAATTTCTGGATAATACTTTAGGTTGTCTGGAAATTCAATTTCCCTAAATTGGTTTCGAAGAAGATCCCAACTCAATCAAATGCAGCCCTTGAGGAAACATTTCAGGCTTCCTTATACCCCCTTGTTAAAAGTCTAAGAGGATTAAGCAAATTTGATCTCGGTTATGTTTTTGTGTACTTGTTATTCATAAACCAGAAATTCATATTTTTCCATTCCAATATCCCTGAATAAGAAAAGAGAGAATTTGCCACCCATTAGGTAGCTTGCGAAGAAATGCAAATGTTGCGTATTTCTTTAGCAGCTGACACACATTTGTCACGATGAAAGGTTATTGGAAATTGGAATCCTTGAATGACATTACTGAAAAGAGATGCTAATGTGTATCGGTTCATCAGTCATTCACTTCCAACTGATCATTTACTAACTCTATATACAATACATACGGGGGTTAGTGGGGAGGGATTGTTGTTGTAACACGGGGGTGGAGTTGTGATTGTGACAGATAGAAGGGCAATAAAAAGAGAAATTCCTAAGAGGTAAATAAAGAGCATAATACCTTAACGGTGGTTGCTGGTGACATGAGTTATAAACAATTTTGAAATGACATTCGATAAGCGATTTGTGTGTGTGTGTGTGTATGTGTGTGTGTGTGTGTGTGAATGTAAAAGAAAAGAAATTCTAGAACTAAAACCCAAAATCCTCGAAAAATACTATACTTTTTATTCAGCAGCGTTCCATATAATCAAGACTAAGTTTCAACCTTGAACAGAAACTCGTCTGCACCTGCATCCCTTGACAGCTGACTGCAGGAGTCAGCATTTCCCCTTTGTCGGTTTCAGGTCTGTTGAAGTGAAGGGAGGTAGAATAGAATCCATTTGCATTCTGTGATGAGAACGAGGTTTGTAGACAGACATACTGACCCGTCGGTGATTTCCATTCATGGAATCACATTGAATCCGGTTTTCTTCAATGTTATCACTATATTCCCGAGGAATAATGAATCGGATATCAAATAATAGTTGTGGATTTATATACACAGACGTGTATATATATATATATATATATATATATATATATATATATATATATATATATATATATAATATATATAATATATATATATATATATATATATATATATATATATATATATATATATATATTATATATATATATATTGTTACGAAGTGCCAAGTGTCTGGTACCTTGCATCAATATTACCTCACCAAAAGCCAAAGACCTGAACCCTCATAACACGTTTAAACGACTGAATACACTAAAGGCAACAGTGATCCTTAACACTTACCAGTATTGCAGAAAATCAGACTAAGTTCATCAAAACAGGTGTGAGGTAATCTTGTAAGTAATTAAATTAATCAAAGGGCATCACTCCTTCACAACTTTTAAACTCTAAGTATTTTCCTGATTTCCAGAAGTCTAAGTACTTCCTTGGTTCTAAGTCGCTTCAATTAAATTGAAGGAAAGCAAATCAATTACCACTATATGTTTCTACCTAACATGAATATAATCATAATTAAATATATTTAGACTGGTGTAAGATAAAGAAAACACTTATAAAAATTTTAAATACAAAAATTTATTATTAATTCAAAATTTATAAGTGAAATTCACAATATCAGGGAAAATTAACTGTTACTTGAAAACAGAGTAAAGTTTAATTAATTCTTGAATCAAATTAAGTAAAATTAAATCAAATAATTTATCACAAAAATTCAAGAAAATTAATTCAATCAAAATTCAAAAGTGTTAGGCAATAATTGAAAATTTGAAATAATTCACAAGTGCTAAACTACAATAAAACTTGAAAAGAATTCTAAGTAAATGCAAATCAATTCACAAGTGTTAAATTTAATTAAATGTGCAATGATAAAGCAATGAAAATAAACTAAGTCAATTAAATGGTGAATGTAAATGAAAATATAAACAAAAAAGACACACTTCAATAAGAAAATGAATAAGTGCACAAACAATGGAACAGACACAAACACAAAAAATATCAGCAATGTGTAAAAGTGTAAATCTTTTTCATTCAAAACACTGTAACCAACAGTTTTTACCAAACCTTCGTAACAGACACAGTTCCTATCAATTATTAGTTAAACACAATTCCTATCCGTTATTAGTTAAACACACTCCCTATCCATTATTAGTTGCAACTAATAAAAATATAACACACTTTACCTTTTTTTGGTATACCAACTTCTTTCTTTCTCTTGTATATTACACTTTCACAAAAAAACCAGGCGCCGTTACGAAATGTTTGTTCAGATTCCACAAAAGAAATTAAATAAACTAAATAAATTCTAAGAAATATCAAATATAGAATTCTCACAAGTTATGAGTGACCAAATTTACGATACGTTAATATAATCTCGATGTCGAGTGAGAGAGAGAGAGAGCGAGAGAGAGAGAGAGGGAGATCTAACTGCCTCGAGGTCTTAAGATCGAATGAAAAACTCTTCCTTGCGGAAATTGGGCTAGGCAGATGACATACGTTCTGGATACGAAAGCTTCCAGAAAGTTCTGAAATCTGACGCAATCTTACACACATAATGTGCAACATCCACGTGGGACTTGACAAAGATATACACGTACCATACAAGTCTGCTCAACAGATACGTACCCGATTGAAACGGAGGGTAAACGACGATTAAGATTGACATGTTTTTTGATGACAACGAGCTCGCTATCAAACACGCTGACGAGCAGGGAAGCAAACGGATCTCGCAGACTCTAATCTTAAAGTGCTGACATAAAAGTTAAACATTTGCAGCTTTGAAAAGACAAGGATCTCTCTCTTTACGTTATATATATATTCTTTTACAAGACGTTAATGCGAAATCTGAACACACATTTTAAAACATCCTATTCTAAGCTATCTAGGAATCTGAAAAAATGTTGCACAATCTACATGACATTTCAAAGAGGGGAAAACATGCATTTTGAAAGTAGCAATATAAATATAACCACCTCCCCCCAGAAGATTTTTTATCACGGTGTTTGAATCCAACGATTCGCAATGAGATAAATAATCAGCAACTACATTGTTTTTGCCACTAATGTGCTGCACTCTTAAGTTATACTGTTGCAGACACAAAGACCACCTGGTCAGTCTTTGATTGTGATTTTTCATTTTCTGGATAAATGACAGTGGATTGTGACCTGACAATATTAATATTTCTTCATTCCTCCTAGGTCTATTCACATACACTTCAAATTTTTCAATGCAGTGATTAAGGCTAAAGTTTTCCTTTTCAATTGTCGAATATACTTTCTGATGTTTTTCAATTTTGTAGACATGAAGCATACAGGATGGTAGATATTATTTTCATCTTCTTGAAGTAGAACAGCTCCAACACCACAGTCTGACGCATCAACTTGTATCACAAAATTTCTTGTCGAAGTCTGGAGCTTGAAGTACTGGTCTTGAAGTTTAAAATGGCTTTTACCTTCTCAAAGGATTCTTGACACTCTGGAGTCCAAATAAACTTAGCTTTGGGACTAGTCAAGTCTGTCAAGGGAGCTACTACGGCTGAGAAATTTGGGCAAAAACGACGATAGAAACCAGCCATCCCCAAAAATCTCTGTAGCTGTTTCCTGGTAGTAGGTGGGGTAGCCTTACGGATACCTTCTACATTAGCATTTACTGAGCAAGAAGGCCTTTCCCAACTTCAAACCCAAGATACTGTACAGTTGCCTTTCCAAACTCACTCTTCTCTAGGTTGATTGTTAATCCTGCTTCTTGTGAGTTTCTTGAAAACTTTCTTCAGAATCTTCAGATGTTCTTCCCACGTTGTAGAGTAAATCACGATAGTCATCTAGGTATACACCTACTCCTTCTATCGATCCTAGCAGTTGATCCATCACTCGTTGAAATGTTGCGGGTGCATTCATCAGACCAAACGGCAGAACAGTTATACTGATATAGTCCAAAAGGAGTAATAAAAGCTGACAGCAGCTTCGCATTCTCATCTAAGGGAATTTGATAATATCCTTTCAACAAGTCTATCTTGGAAACAAACTTGGCTTGCCCAATATTATCAAGTAACTGATCTATAAGAGGCAAAGGATAAATTATCAGCCACACTGATAGAAATTCAGCTTCCTATAATCAGACATATCCTAAATGAACCATCAGGTTTCTTCACTACACATGGAGAACTGAAGTGACTTGAACTGGGTTCTGCTAATCCATGTTGCAGCAAATACTCAACTTCTTTCTTCAAAACATCTCGATGATACGGTGATAAGCGATAGGCTCTTTGCTTGAAAGGTTTTCCATCTTCTTGAATCTTGATTTCATGCTTGGTCAGATCAGTACGTCTAGGCACATCTGAAAAAATTTCTGGAAAACTTCTAATTACGTCACTTAAGTCTTCACCTTGTTCAACACTCAGATGTTTCAGTTTATCCTCCAAATTTTCCAAAATTGAAGAATTATTCATCTTGCTTGCAGCTCCCAATTCGTAGCCATCATCGTCTTCTGTAGATAAAGTTGTCTGGGTTACTGACACAGTTACAAAGTTTTAGTTTCTGAGAATAAGGTTTCAAGAGGTTCACATGTATCTTCCTTTGTCTTCTTCTTCTTTCTGGTGTTTCAATCACATAAGTTCTATCACTTAACTTCTGAATTAATCTTGTAAGGACCTTGAAATTTATTATGAGAGAAAATCTCTTGACAAGGTAAGAACACTAACACTTGTTGACCAACACTAAAACTTCTTAGCTTAGTCTTAGCATCAAATCTCCGTTTCATTTTTCTCTTGACTCATTTTCAAGTTTTCTAAAGAGAATTTTCTAATCTCTTTCAACCTCTTCCTTAAGTTCTTTACATACTCTACTTGGTTTTCCTCTTGATTTTCTTTCCCAATTTTCTGCAAGAATCTTCAACGGTCCTCTCACTTCTCTTCCAAAAATCATCTCATTAGGTGAACATCCCATACTTTCTGATAAGCATTCCTAACTTCAAATAACATTAATGGTAAACCAACATCCCATTCTCTTCCTGACTCAGAACAACTACTTTGTCAGCATACTTTTCAATGTCTTGGTGGAACCTTTCCAAGGCACCTTGAGTTTCTGGATGATAAGCGGTTGATAACTGTTGTTTTCACAACCCTAACAAATTCATCACATCCTGGAACAACTTGGAAGTAAAGTTCGTTCCTCTATCACTTTGTACAATTTCTGGTATACCAAACTTTGAGAAAAACTCCACAAGTTTCTCAGCAACTACCTTGGCAGATATGTTTCTAACAGGATCGCTTCTGGATACCTTGTCACAGGACACATTAATGTCAACAAATACTCATTTCCTTTCTTTGTCTTCGGCAACGGTCCACCATATCTATAATCACTTTGCTAAAGGGTTCTCCTCTAACTTCTATATGGTTGTAGGGGCTGCTTTCTTGATGGTTTCATTCGGTTTTCCAGCTATCTGGCAGGTATGACACTCACGACAGAACTGCTAACATCTCTGTGAAGTCCAGGCCAGAAAAAATATTTCATGATCTTCTTCACAGTTCTTCCTGATTCCCATATGTCCAGACTCATGAGCTACTGCAACCACTTGCTTTCTCAATGATATGGAATCAAAATTTGATGATATTCGCCCCATACAGCATCTCCTGTATATCTGTAGGTCTATACTTCCTCATCAGCAAACCTTCCTTCAGATAGTAACAGGTAGGAGTTTGTTGCATCTCTTCTCGATCAAAAACTCTGAAGAACAAATCAGTTAACGATGCATCCTTCTTCTGCAAGTCCATCAGCTTCTCTCTTGTCACTTGGACCAACTTCAAAGGTTTGAATTCTCATATCTGCTAACTCAGCTACTGTAGTTTCACTACTGTCTTCAGCAACACTTTGACTACTCGGAGTCTCTTCAGGAACAATCAGGTTATTCTTCTTCGTCATCGTCTTCTTCATCTTCTTGGGGAAATCTCTTCTTGGTCAGCACTATGGGAAACTTCACTTCCCTGGAATAAATTCTTCTAAGCACAAAGATCCTTCACTTGATCCTTCTTGGGTGTGTAAATCCTCAGTTTCTTCACTTACAGTCGTAGTCCTCTTCATACTTCTCGTAGTTACACAACTAGGAAAACAGGTGGGGGTTATTCTTCTCCAACTCTTCTGTAGGACTAATCCTCAATGGTTTGTCTGTCACTACAGGACAAGGAATAAATGGCACACCAACCAACTTCATTCCCCAACAGAACATGTATACCTTCCACAGCTAGTGAGTCCTTTACAGCAAAATCAACATTCCCTGTCACCAATTCACATGACAGGTGTAAGCGGCATATAGGAGTTACTTCCTCCCCTCCTATACCCTTCAAAATAACTGAATCTCCTGTGAGACTCTTCTCCAACTGAGGGTGAGAACCACGTACTACCACACTATGGTTACTCCCTGTATCACATAATATCTTGACTGGTACCTGCATACTTCCTTCTTGAGTTGACCGCATACCCTCATAGATATATGGCTTAAAAGCCTCCACACTGCTTAACCACTCACTGCTTGAGGTAACATTTCCACTGGTTGCTAAACATTCAGCTTGTTTATTGTTTCATTCTCTCTGAGTCTGATTCTTTCCCACACTGCTCTTCGTAGTTTGTTTCACAACTTGACTAACTGGTTTTGACTGCTGTTGATTCCGGTAACACTATTGACTGTAGTGTCCTACTCTTCCACACTTGAAACAGACAACATTAGTTTCTGTAACTGTCTTGAAAAACTGGATGAGGATTTCACATTAATTTGCTGAGCTGTATTTCCTTGTGTACTCTTAGTAGTATCACTTGAAGGTTTCCCTTAAATTTGTTCCTGTTATTTGGTAAGACTTAAAACCTGGGCGTTGTGACTCTGGTACTTGACATTGTAATTACGTTTGCTACTGATTATATTGTAATCTTCACTAAGTGTAGCGGCTTTGTCAAGTTTCTTCACTCTCTCTCTCTTAAATAGGCTCTTATATGTTCAGGCAATTCCCTAAGATACTGTTCAAGAACAAGTAACTCTTCTAACTCATCAAAGTTTTAACTTTAGCAGCTTCTACCCAACGTTTGAAACACCTTCTCACTTTGTAAGCATAATCAAGAATGTTCCTTTCTCATCTTTCTTAAATTTCTGAATCTCTCATTGTAGTACTCTGGGGTCATTTGGTAAAACTTGTAGCACACTGTGTTTAAGTACCTTGTAGTCTTTACACTGATCAGCTGTTAAGGCTAGATAAGCACTTCTCCCTTTACCAATCAAGACACTTTGTAGCAAACTGACCATTTATCCTCTGGCCATCCCATACCTGAAGCCACTTTCTCAAAGTGATCAAAAAACTCATCTGGAGCTTCTTCAGTAAACTTATGATTAACTTCTGTTACTCTCACTACATCAAATACAGGGTCTTGATTACCTTGGTTAGGGTTAGATGGTGTGACAGGTAATGTGGATCTAGTTCTCTTATTAATTCCATTTCCCTTTCATGTCTTTCTTGCGATTTCTCTTTCCTCTTTTATTCTTTCTCTTTCCTCTTCTGCTGCTTCTTCTCTTTCTCTTCTTTCTTGTTTTTTCCTGTCTATCCTTTCTTCTTTCAGCTTGCATTCTCTCTCTTTCAGCTTGCATTCTCTCTCTTTCAGCAAGCATTTTTAGCTTAATCAAATTCTCTTCTGCTTCGATGCGTCTAAGCTCTAACTCTGCATCACTTTTATATTTCTTTTCTGCTTGATTATTTATGAGATCAGCACGTGCTACATTCAACAACTCTTGAGCCAATTCTAACTCATCTTCATCAGTTTATTCTACCAAAGTTTATCAATGATTCCATAGCAATACATCTTATTTGTGCCTTTACCATACTAGTAGACACATAACCACCACATGCTTCAGCTAAAGCGCTCCACTGTGCTCTAGACAGAGTGGTTTCAGACAAAACTTGGACGGAAGGAGCTGCTAAAAAATTCCTGAACATTGAACTGAGCCATTTTCCTCTAAGTTATCAATTTACAATTCAATACAATAAATGCAAAACAAAACTATATGGTCACTCTCCTAACAAAATATATTCCTAACACCACCAGTATATTCTAGAGTGATAATGAAATCTGCTTTCTCGGGTTTCTGGGCACCATTAAATAATGTTACAAAGTGCCAAGTATTCGGTTACCTTGCATCAAATATTACCTCACCAAAAGCCAAACACCTGAACCTTCATAACACGTTTAAACGACTGAATACACTAAAGGCAACAGTGATCCCTTAACACTTACCAGTATTGCAGAAAATCAGACTAAGTTCATCAAAACAGGTGTGAGGTAATCTTGTAAGTAATTAAAATTAATCAAAGGGCATCACTCCTTCAACAACTTTAAAACTCTAAGTATTTCCCTGATTTCAGAAGTCTAAGTACTTCCTTGGTTCTAAGTCACTTCAATTAAATTGAAGGAAAGCAAATCAATTACCACTCTATGTTTCTACCTAACATGAATATAATCATAATTAAATATATTTATACTGGTGTAAGATAAAGAAAAACACTTATACAAATTTTAAATACAAAAAATTTATTATTAAATTCAAAATTTATAAGTGAAATTCACAATATCAGGGAAAATTACTGTTACTTGAAAACAGAGTAAAGTTTAATTAATTCTTGAATCAAATTAAGTAAAATTAAATCAAAATTAATTTATCTCAAAATTCAAGAAAATTAATTCAAGCAAAATTCAAAAGTGGTTAGGCAATAATTGAAAATTTGAAATTAATTCACAAGTGCTAAACTACAATAAAACTTGAAAAGAATTCTAAGTAAATGCAAATCAATTCACAAGTGTTTAAATTTAATTAAATGTGCAATGATAAAGCAATGAAAATAAACTAAGTCAATTAAATGGTGAATGTAAATGAAAATATAAAACAAAAAGCACACTTCAATAAGAAAATGAATAAGTGCACAAACAATGAACAGACACAACACAAAAAATATCAGCAATGTGTAAAAGTGTAAATCTTTTTTATTCAAAACACTGTAACCAACAGTTTTTATCAAACCTTCGTAACAGACAACAGTTCCTATCAATTATTAGTTAAACACAATTCCTATCCGTTATTAGTTAAACACACTCCCTATCCATTATTAGTTGCAACTAATAAAAATATAACACACTTTACCTTTTTTGGTATACCAACTCTTTCTTTCTCTTGTATATTACACTTTCACAAAAAACCAGGCGCGTTGACGAAATGTTTGTTCAGATTCCACAAAAGAAATTACATAAACTAAATAAATTTCTAAGAAATATCAAATATAGAATTCTCACAAGTTATGAGTGACCAAATTTACGATACGTTAATATAATCTCGATGTCGAGTGAGAGAGAGAGAGAGCTGAGAGAGAGAGAGAGGGAGATCTACTGCCCGAGGTCTTAAGATCGAATGAAAACTCTTCCTTGCGGAAATTGGGCTAGGCAGATGACAAATATGTTCTGGGTACGAAAGCTTCCAGAAAGTTCTGAAATCTGACGCAATCTTACACACATAATGTGCAACATCCACGGTGGGACTTGACAAAGATATACACGTACCATACAAGTCTGCTCAACAGATACGTACCCGATTGAAACGGAGGGTAACGATAATTAAGATTGACATGTTTTTGATGACAACGAGCTCGCTATCAAACGCGCTGACAGAGCAGGGAAGCAAACGGATCTCGCAGACTCTAATCTTAAAGTGCTGACATAAAAGTTAAAACATTTGCAGCTTTGAAAAGACAAGGATCTCTCTCTTTATTTCGTTATATATATTCTTTTACAAGATGTTAATGCGAGATCTGAACACACATTTTAAAACATCCTATTCTAAGCTATCTAGGAATCTGAAAAAATGTTGCACAATCTACATGACATTTCAAGAGGGAAAACATGCATTTGAAAGTAGCAATATATAATATATTATATAATATATATATATATATATATATATATATATATATATATATATATATATATATATATACTACATATATATTTATATATATATATATATTATATATATATATATATATATATATATATACTATATACACATATATATTTATATATATATATATATATATATATATATATATATATATATATATATATATATATATATAATATATATATATATATATATATATATTTATATATATATATATATATATTATATATAATATATATATATATATATATATATGAATAGATACATATAATATATATATATATATATAATATATATATATATAATATATATATATTATATATATATATATTAGTATTATATATATATATATATATATATAAATATATATATATATATATATATATATATATATTATATATATAATGGTAGTTCAGTAATTGCAAGGTCAAGAGATGTCTTATCACGAAAATCTTTTAGAATCTGCTTTAATACAACTTACTTTTCATTGTAATTTCAATGTTTAGTCGTGGGCCTTTTCATTGGACCTTGTATCTGTAACATGTTTAAGATGACCTCAAAAGATATAAATTACTGATCTTAAATAAAAATCAGTTGCCTTAGAGTTATTATTTTTGTTGTAATGTATGTCTGACATGTATTGAATGGAATGGCAGTGTTTTTTTACCAAGTTCTGAATAGCCGTCACCTATAATCCTTTAATTGTCTTGACTTTGTATCTGAGATGATGTCCTAAACCTTTAATTGCACCCATTGTTGTGTTTGGGAAGGTTTTTCATCTTCAGATGTGTCGGATTCTAGGTACTAATCTCTTATAATCCCTATCTGTCAGTTATACGAATCTTCTTGTATTGTCTTTTCCCGTATTTATGTCATTCTCTGCTCAGTAAAGGACGTTTTAACGTCGAAAGATCTTGCAGATCCTCCTTCGTTTATTTTTCTTCGTGGCATATATCTTTATTTATGGATTTATCCACATTCCTAACTTTCGTGATTCAGTTATACATATATATATATATATATATATATATATATATATATATATATATATAATAGATACATATAATATATGCATATAATATATATATATATATATAAAGAAAATGCCACGAAGGAAAAATAAACGAAGGAGTCTGCGAGATCTTTCGGCTGAAAGCCCTTTACTGAAGCAGCTGCTTCAGTAAAGGGCTTTTCAGCGAAAGATCTCGCAGACTCCTTCGTTTATTTTTCCTTCGTGGCATTTATCTTATTTATGGATTTATCACGTTCCTAACTTTCGTGATTCTGTTATACCAAAATATATATATATATATATATATATATATATATATATATATACATATACACACACACATATATATACCCACACATATATATATATATATATATATATATATATATATATATATATATATATATAATATATATTATGTATATATATATATATATATATTATATATATATATATATATATATATGCATACTACTTGTACATAATCAAGACACACATATTATTCAACATCCACACTTCACTTATTCCTCGGGAATAGATTACACCAAAGTTGAACTGTAAATGATAAGAACTTCGCCACCAGTAGGATCTGAACCACAGTCTAGTCCCAAAGTAGCAAAGCACAGGAACTGTTGTCCTCTGAGCCACTTGATGGCTCAGTGTTCGAAAGTCACTGCACATCGTTGTTTCTAAACGAAGCAGCGGTTCGAATCACACTAGAGACGGAGCTCTTATTATTTATAATTGCTTTCTGCCGGATCTAAGTTATTCCTGAAAGCAGTGAACTGGATATCAATTAATATTTGTGTGTTTACATTACACACACACACACACACACACACACATATATATATATATATATATATATATATATATATATAATATATATTATTTATATTATATATATATATATAATATATATATATATATATATGTGTGTGTGTGTGTGTGTGTGTGTGTGTGTGTGTGTGTGTGTGTGTGTGTGTACGAACACCTATGCTATTTGCGTTGACTCATTCGCTTTAAGTTAAGAGTCAGGATATATTACTTACCATTCCGTCAGAATTAATTTGAGACAGGCAAACAGAATTCAGAGAGAGAGAGAGAGAGAGAGAGAGAGAGAGAGAGAGAGAGAGAATTATAATCCTTAATCGTGCATTTTATTTATTAATCTCCACATTTACTGCACACCTTTTAATATATCCATCTTTCTTTCCTTTTTTTCTTTCTTGCAAAGGGCAGAGTTTTGAATGAGAACGTACAGGTAAATAGCGATGAACACAGTTCCTCACTTTCCTCGTCAAGCGTAAGGCACAAGTTCCGTCTCAACTTTCAACAAACAACAAACTCCAGAGTTCGGGCGAAGCTCCGGACCAAACACAGGAATCGTCATTTCGCGAATTTCCAGCTTCACTTGAGGACTGAAACTGTCTTCCAATACTCTTTCTGGACGTATGCCTATGGCAATGGTCGATGAATTTGTCAAAGAAAACAAAAATAAAATCTCACAGCAGACAAAAAAATATAAAATTTTTATATATACATACATACATAAACATACATACAATATATGATACGATACATCACACACACACACACACACACACACACACACACATATATATATATATATATATATATATATATAGATATATAGATATATACATATATATATATATAATGTTACCAGGTTATCTGATAGCTGTTATTCTCAAGCCCCCTTTAAAGGGCAAGAAATGCTGTTCTTGGAACGTTGGTAACATTGCTAATTCGTAACCGAAGATATGTCTCTCTCTCTCTCTCTCTCTCTCTCTCTCTCTCACACACACACACACATTCTCCCAAACTTACTGAAACCTACCTAACCTTGGTTGCGCGTTGTGTCAATTTCAAACCGCAGATTACCTACAATAGACGCTTATTATCTTATTAAGCAAGTCTAACAAAAAGACAAGCAAATGGAACACCGGGCATGACAGATGATTAATCCCAATTAAACTATATCCCAAAGCAAACTAAACCGTTGCAAGAATAACATACTATGTAGGAAATAACTCCTGCTTCTCACAAGGTCACCAAAAATGTACTGCATTAGTTATGAGTCTGTGATCCACGGGAAAAAAAAAAACAGTCACTTCGGCCACAGTTTCATTTCCACAAGGGGCTATATGCCATTTTAGGGCTTCTACCTTACTTGAAACATCTACAAGCGACAGAGCAATTTCCATTAAACCACAGTTTACCCAGTTCACAACGCATAAAAATATACAAAAAAAATTAAATAATGGCAAACACCAATCACTGCAAAATAATCATGCCTGTAATGGAAAAATGATAAAGATTAGTTATTTTTCTAAGTTCCTCCTGTCTTTCAGCGACAGGGAATTCCGCTTCCCAAGTCTTCCGATGAGTCCTTCTATTCTGGACTTCTTATTCTGGATATTCACCCAAGAATGGCCCATTCTCCACCAGCGCCCTCCGCACTTAGCGGTATCACAACGCACTAGCTGACACATTTCCGTTCAACACATCCAAAGATCCGATTGACACCGGGCTAAAAACATCCCTACCTCCTGATTCCGCCGTGAAGGAAATTTCCATTCTTGGATACGCGTCATTGTTTCACTGTCTTCCTGACGTCATTCTGATTTTACTTTCGACTTTATAAAATGAAGAGCGGTCATCGCACCACATTTTCACCGACGAAAAGTATCTAGCAGTTAATTGTATAAATCTTTAGCCTCGCCCTTCAAACGATACTGGATCCCTCTACTGGCCATAGCAACGTCCTGGCTACTTTTTTCGAAAAAGAAAAAATCTGCAAAATTGGACAAATATTGGGAAAAATTATAATACAAAATTAACTTCAAAATGACAACTGCCTAACCACTAAGTCTCTCTCTCTCTCTCTCTCTCTCTCTCTCTCTCTCTCTCTCTCTCTCTCTCTCTCTCTCTCTCTCTCTCTCTGGTCTTCCCCTCTCCCGTCTGTAAGCAGACTAGATTTTTCTTAGGTTAATTGTTATTCCTGTTCACAGCGACTTTGTCTTTCTGATCAGGACTTACATTCCGTCACATCTTTCTTAAACCTTGCAGACAAGAGACAACAGTTAATACTCGGTTTCTAATTCTAGCTGTTTTTTTTATTATTTTTTTTTTAAATCCCCAGCCTTCACTCTCCAGTCTTCCTGTTCTGAAAATTTCGCTACCCGGTTATCACTGTCAATCAAGGAACCCATCTTTAAAAGGTGTAAGTTATCTGCCTTCCTAAACTAAAAGAAGAAAGGGGAAAACAAACAATTCTGTGCGCCAGAAGTAAACACCTCTCAGTTATAAACAATACTGTAAACAGCTCAATTCATCTTGATACCACTCAGAGATAATATAAACATTTAAAAAAAATACGTACAAAACAAGATATAATCGCCGAACAATGACTTAACTTATCGGCAAACAAAGATAACAATACGAAGACCAAAAAGAAGAGAAGAACCAACACTCGCCCACAGTCAGCCCCAAAAAGTATCAAAATAATCATGGCGAGTCGGTCCTTCACACTGGCCCAACGGGAGTCCAACCAAAAATAAGATAAATAGGAAGTGTAGAAAAGAAACAGCAGAGCCAGGAAGCTAAAAAAAGTAGTAGGACGTCCTCGCTAAGGACAGCCACCAGAGGCCTCCAACACACCAGGCAGAACAGAGGACCAAATAGCGCCACACCAATCAGTAAGAGGGACGAGATCTGGATAGCAAACCTTCACCAAAAAGCACAGAGGCTTTCTCTCCTCCTCTCTCTCTCTCTCTCTCTCTCTCTCTTTCCTTCGAGATTCCACGGCTAAACTGGATAGCTACTTAATCTCCGTAGAAGGTAATTACTGAACTACTGAGCAGTTTACGGGCTATTCTTGACCAAGAGCCCGTGCCAGCATAAAGCTGGCGAAATCTTAATTAGATGCTTAGGAGTGAATGATGATATCTCTCTCCTCTCTCTCTCTCTCTCTCTCTCTCTCTCTCTCTCTCTCTCTCTCCTCATGTCCAGGAACGAAGTCGACTCTCTTAACCATAAACCACGCCCACTAAAGGCTCACCAACCATGGAATAAAGAAAACAGAACCTTCCATGGGAAGGCAACGCGACAAAAACAACAAAATTCTTGACTTTACGTTAATCATTATATATATATATATATATATATATATATATATATATATATATATTATATATATATAATATATATATATATATATATATATATATATAATATATATATATATATAATGTGTGTGTCTGCGCGCGCGATTGTGTGTATATGTATGGTAATCTCGATTACGTGGTAGCAGATGAGACTTTTAACTCGAAAAGAAGGCTGAGGTAGACGATGCCTTTTCTGATCATCCTAAAAAAAGACTTTTTCCCCTAAAAACAGAGAGAAAGAAATTCGCTATTCACAGAAATTCGGAACTCGGTAAAAGAACCAAATTCGCAAATAGATTCGATATTTGCTGAGCACTACAGATCAGCTGCAGGATTTGGTCAAATGACAAGATAAGCCAAAACTTTTGGAAATGTCCAACGTTGCAATTTAATCTGGACACATTTACCCGAAATCAAATGCTGGGAACAGGAACAGTCGCAAAATGTGTTCCCACTGGGTATTATGATGGATGATTTAATTGGAATGCAACACTGCTGATTTTCCAAATTGAATTCGGCTGGGAAAAGACACCAGTAAAATCAACATATACATACGAAATGTGTATGTATGTATGTATACACACACCGTGCGTGTAAGCGCGCGAAAGTGTGGCGCGCGTGTGTGTGTGTGTGTAGTGCTGGTCAGCAGACCAGAGATTATGATTCCCTGCATCTGGTTATAAGGATGTTATGTTATTGGGATATGTCTGCAGACAGTTTTTCAATTATGAGGCAATAAATAGTTTGAATATTCTTTCAAGAATATCTGACCTATTAGTGATTAGAAAAAATGAAGTTGACGATTGGTATTTTTCGTTTCTTTTGCTGCTGGGATAAACGCTGTGAAAATCATTGTCCCACTATGATGTAATCATTTTATATTAGATTATCTTTTATCCACTAAATCCTATAAATCAACATCTACGCATAGACGAAAATAACATTATTGAAATATAGAAATTATACAAATTGCTGCATTAATCAGTTGAGCAATTACCCTGGAAAACTGAAATATCTATGGGGATAAAGTCTTTGAACTAATTGTTGGGTGACAACTATTGGGAACTGCTTGACTGCATTTCCACCTCGAAAGGAAAATTAAGTGTTACTTAAATCTTTTCTTTTTCCTAACTGCTTTAATGTAAACATCTCCCTAAGTTATGTTGTCTGTGTGGCTCTTTAATAGAAACCCCAGGAAGTATCGTGAAACTAATATTCTCAAGTGAACATTACTCCCCGTCTTTGGTCAGTGTGAGGATATCGACAGAATTTCGGGAGAGACTCAAATGAAGTTTGTATCTAATGCCCCGTTTCAGAAAGCGTAAGGGAGTCGCCTCGAGTGAGGAGGGGAAGGGTGGAAGCCGTTGTGAGAGGATCATTTTGATGGAAAAATGTATGAAAACACTGGAGGAGAAATAAGGAAATGGAAAGTCAGTATAGAAGAAAACGCCTAGTTAAAGTAACTTTTGGTCAAAAAGTTTATTGTCAAATATAAGACTGATTAAGGCAAAGATGCTACTGGAAATCTCTGATATCTGTACTTTACACTTAACGGTAATAAAAAATATATTGAAAACCACTGACAGGTGCTTAAGAAAAAGAATGAAATTCATAAGAAAAATTTTTTTAAACGACAAAGAGAACAACGGAAGAACTGGCCAGCACTGAAACATGACAATGACTACAGAGGGGAGAACTCTAGAAGGAATCAGAATGAATGCCAACAGCGGCACAAGAACCACATATATCCAAAGAACAATAAATGGAAATAACATCTCACCAATATGAAGGAAATGCAATAGAAAGATGAGACCATAAACCACATTAGCAAGCGAATGTCCAGCACTTTGATTCAGTAGCAAAAGCCCTCCACTGGAGCCTGTACAAGAAACACCAGCTAGCTTAAAATAATAAGCGGTACAAACATCAACTGAAGGAGTGGTGGTATCAGAACAGATAGGGTGTTACGTGCCAATAAACCATTGACACCGATTGACAAAATCAAGAAGAAAGTGTCACTCAGAGATGTCATAAGACACCAGATAGGAAAAACTGAAAAGTATTAAGACCTGAAAATAGAAATAAGAAGGATATAGGATTTGACAGTGGAAATTGTACCCACAATCATTTAACACTTGGTTAGATCCCAAGATCTTTCAAAAGAACCTGGAAAAACTAAATGCCGAAATAGCTCCAGGACTCCCGCAGAAGAGTGTGCTATTAGAAACAGCGCAATGGGTCGTCTGTATAAATGGCCAGTTAAAAAAACACCTGCATATTCCTGTTAGCGAACAAGCAAGTAGCGCTGATGCGCATTTGCATAAGCATTCATCCAACAATGGCAGAATTATGATGTTTTTTGGAGCAGACAGTGATGTCCTCAGCTGATATTGATTTTAGAGCTGACTGCAAACGTCCTCAGCTGATATCAACTTAGGAGCTGACAGTAAATGTCCTCATTTGATATTAATTTTGGAATTGACACTAAATGTCCTCAGCCGATATAAATTTTGGAACTAACAGTAAATGTCCTCAGCCGATATCACTTACCCAATGGGGGCAATGTGCGTCAGCTTCAGCCAGTTACAATTAGCATCAATGATACGGACCCTAGATTTCAAGATGGCTTTCACGAACTGACAAGAGATGTTAATCAATCTTTATAAGTACAAATAGAGACATTCGTGAAATCTTTTATCAGATTAACGGGAATCACATTACCTTCACCACCTTCGCTATGGCGTTACTTCTCATAATTAATAATTAATATTAGATTCAACTTTTTTAGCCCAAAAACTAAGTTAACCTACACATTCTGAAACCTTGCAAAGTTTCAGCCCTTTGCCCTTCCTTGTTTTCGAGTTCTTTGTGTCGGTGCTGGACTCCTCATAATGCCCAGCCGCCTTTCAGATCAGGATTTCTGGGAGTAAAAAGGACTGCTTGATACAGAAACAATACTCAAAAACCCGGCTAATATCAGCTCTATTGCACAGAAAATGTTAGTGACAATTAGAAAACTTGGTGAATTCTTTATGTAGATGACTGAAGTTGAATCATTATCTACTCGAAAGTTCATCAAGTTGTCTCAACAACTTTAATCATTTCCTCTCTATCGGGAAGTAAGAGATGTTAAAAGTGAAAATAAAAGAATAGTTTGCGGCGCTGGTATGTCCGTCGCAGACTGGAGATTTTTCTTTAGCCTTTAATCTGTAAAAAGAGAGTTCGACGAGAGAAGGGAACAAAATTTGGACTATAATTATCATCAAACCCAGATGTCGTTTACTTGTTGCACACAGCACAAACAGATTAAATAAAGGTCAACGACTTTTTCGTAATCCTAACCAGAGCTTCATGCAATGATCCAGTATTGGGCGAAGCACAGACCTCGGGGCGAAGGTTCGTTCTCCACAAACGGTCGTTGACTCGGTGCTAGGGCAATTCGTCCCTGGTGAATTTGTCGTCGCCCAATTCGTCCCGCTCAATTCATCGTTGCTCAATTTGTCCCCAAGTCAATTCGTCGTTGGGCAATTTGTCCCCAAGTTAAAAGACACTAGGTTGTTTAACTGTTTTATTTATTATTTTCCTGTTTTTGGACAGTTGGAAACAAAAGGTTTTTACTTAGATGGAGTTACTTCTTAAGAATACACCCATCCAACAACATGGCAACCTGCAAGATTTTAATATCAGAGAAAGGAAAAAACAAAGTTGTTGATGAAGAGAATTATATATATACTAAGATAAGGAGAGTGCAGATAGACTGAGATCTACTGGAGGTAGTGAAAAAATCGTGCATGCAAGGCGAGACTTCATACTGATGAAAACTATATAGAGATTAAGAAGGTTGGTATCCACAATCACGCTTCAACAGCCGCAGAGGTAAATGCGAAGACTGTGGTCTCAAATATTAAAGCAAAGTCAATTTCATCTCGTGATGCACCTCGCTCAATAATTGGTGGTGAAGTTGAAAAGTTAAACGAATGTGTTTTATCACAAATTCCTCGGTTGGAACAACTCAGTAAGAATATCAGACGTTGGAGGCAAGCAGATTTTAA
This sequence comes from Macrobrachium nipponense, assembly GCF_015104395.2. Taxonomy (NCBI): domain Eukaryota; kingdom Metazoa; phylum Arthropoda; class Malacostraca; order Decapoda; family Palaemonidae; genus Macrobrachium; species Macrobrachium nipponense. Next base: position 51,810,135 of record NC_087214.1, read on the forward strand.
TTATCCCGCAACCCCACAAACAAATGTTGGGTTCTCCATTCCAAGTGAATACTCTTGCTTAGACACTAATGAAATTTTTTTAAAGTATAATAGTGGAATCGAAGATTCAAGCAGAATATTGATATTTGCAAGTGATGAAGCGCTGAGACATTTAAAAGTGTACAAGACTTGGGCGGCAGACGGAACATTTAAATGTTGTTCTAGTATATTTTTCATTTATATATAGTGCACTACAGATGGATCATTTCAATGTCCACGATTGTTTGCATTGCTATCAAACAAAAGCCAAAACACACATAATAGACTTTTTGCCAAAATAAGTGAATTGCTGCAGACGAAGCCCAGATTGCATACTTATGGATTTGAAAAGCATGCGCATAATGGATTTCTTGAATCGTTTCCTGCCTCAAATTCAGCGTGCTGCTTGTTTCATTTAGGGCAAAATGTGTACAAGCATATAGTTCAAGAAGAAATGAAAAGCAGATATCACCAAGATGACCGTTTTAGCTTAAAATGCGCTGTTGCCCTTGCCTTCTTACCGGTAGATGATGTAGTCGATGGCTACGAGGAACTTGTAGATGATGATGATATGCCACAGTCGGTAGTTTCCTATTTTGAGAATAATTACATAGGACCCCTTAGAGGAAGAGGAGAAAGGAGGCGACGTCTTGAACCACCATATCCATTAACTATTTAGAATGTTTGGGATAGATGCATGTCTGGGATTGCTAGAACTACAAATAATTTAGAAGCCTACCACAGCGCACTAAAAGACACAGTGAATATGAGTCATCCAAATATTGGAAGCTCATAGATGTGTTTTGAAATGTGAGGAAAGGATTTGCTGGTTCCAAACTGCAGAAATTTATCCAAGAAGATGAGCCAATGCAAAAAAACGAAAAAAAATATAGACATGAATTTGCGTATACAAAATGTCATGGAGAGATATGATCCAACCCAAAAAGTTACCTTTCTGAAAACAAAACAATCGCACACAATCTTAAATTTTAGAAATTAAATGCTAACCAATATTTTTAAGAATTTTTTTGTAACTTGCCTACTATTTTCATTATATATTATCTTGTACTATAAATTTGACTAAAAATAAACACTACGCTTTTTTTTTTGTATTTATATTGTAACTTCCCCTTTCCTAAAAAAGATACAATATTAGAAGCAAAGTTTCTAAAAATTACTTTCAAACTAAAATTGTCGTTAGACAATTAATTTTTTAAGGAGAAAAGTTTTAAAAAGTACTTTTGAACTAAAATTGTCGTTAGACAATTCTTTTTTTTTTAAGGAGCAAAGTTTTAAAAAGTACTTTTGAACTAAAATTGTCATTAGACAATTTCTTTTTTGAGGGAGCAAAAAGGGTGCAATATGTAAGACAAAAAAAGAGTGTCGAGAATGCGAAAATAAATAATTGAACTCGACGCGATTTGCCCAACGACGAATTGACTTGGGGACCAAAATGGAGCAACGATCAATTGAGCAACGACGAATTGGACTCGACGAAATTGACCGGACACCGTTGACTCTCTTTCAACCTGTTTGTGATCTGCGAGACATCAGTTCCCGCAGTGTGTTTAAGACGTGTTTTATGGAAGTGTGGACGCAACCTCGGTGGGATATTGATCAAAATAAGAACCAGATTAAAAAATCTTATTAAAATCCAGAATGCAATTGCTCACTGTATGTATACTATGTGCCCAGAATGAGACAAACTTAGTTTGTGAACAGTTTAGTCTGACAATCTGCGAGGCACAATACGGATCTTATGCAGAGGTAAAAGTAAGAGTTGTGGTGGTGCCATCTATTGAAGCTCTGAGGAACTACTTCACGAAAACAAAGCAGCAGGTAAGCTTCAAAATGAAGCATCGCCAAAGTGATGTATCTAATTACGCAGAAATCTTAGTCCTCTGATATACAGTAGTTCAAGTATGGTTACTTCCCGGCCATCATTTGCAATTCCTAATTCCCCATCACGTTCCCATACATCTCGAATGTCTTGTTGCAACATCACCTTTATCTTTAGCTCCGGAAATTTGTTATTTTTAACAAATTACTTCCACCAAGACACAACAATCTGCTTAAGGAAAGTCTCCAGCTTTTGTGTTCCAATGAAATAAAACTACACCACTGACCACTGACGTGAAAGGCTTTATGCATTAATGCTCGCTCCTCAGAAACTGATCCATGAAACAGAATATAATATATCCTGGAAAGGTAGTAACAGCAAAAATATATAGATGAATAAAAAAAGAAACCCATAAAGATGGCCAATATTTCTGGAAGCAAATAAACTTACAACAAAAGATGCATTAAGCAACTAACTGATGCATCTGAAACCAAAAATCTTAAAAAAAACCAACGTAGAAGAAAAATGACATTTTTGCAAGAGGACTTACGAGACCGACACCACTGAACCTGAAGCCTTTCCAGTTGGCAGCATATTTTCGTCTACTTCATATGCATCGAAATCTTGTCACTTGAACTAAAGCAGTTGCATCCTAGTTAACCTTCCCTTTGAAGATTGTGGTATCAACATTTAACCTGAATCCAGGCAATGAATCAACTGGATTATCAGGAAACCAACTGCAAACACAGTGATCACGTTGATGTGACATATTGTGCATTCAAAAAACACTCGTCAAAACCCTCTGGATTCTATAGTCTTTTATTTTCATTCACCTCTGATCTGGATTCCAAGAGGACATCGGATCATCTTTCCAAAAAACCTCGTCTTCCAATTTCTCATCCAAAGGACCGAGATGAACCTTCACTCCTTTCCTCTCGTCATTCATTTCCTTACGATCGAAGTTTCCTTTCAGTGGATCAGCTTTCCCTCTTTACATTCTGCCATTCCTCTCCTTTTGTTGCAAACTCCAACGAACTGCGGGAATGGAAAAACTGATACTCGTTTATGGATAGACATCAAGCTGTTGTCGTGCCTTCGGGAGAGACCTCGTCCATGACGCTGTGATGTATTGCTTTGCTCACGTGTGTACGTATGCATACATTAACTAAATAATACGATGTGATGTACTGTCATGCTCATTTATTATATATATATATACTATATATATATATATATATATATATATATAGTATATATATATATATATATATATATATATATATATATATATATTATATATATCATATATATATATATATATATATATATATATATATATATATATATATATATATACTATATATATAATACACACATATATATATACATATATATATGTATATACTATATATATATATCTATATATATATATATATATATATATATATATATAGTGTAACGCCTTTATTTTGAAGGAGACTTATACTTTACCAGCCTTGAAAAGGGATGCAAAAGTTGTTTTTTTGGTAGCTCTGGCCTTCATCCTTCTTTCCTCCTGAGCGTCACATTTCTCTCTCTCTCTCTCTCTCTCTCTCTCTCTCTCTCTCTCTCTCTCTCTCTCTTGAATTCTAAGAAAATCTGCATCTAAAGTGATGTGTACAAATTAAACCTGGCATACAAAAATGAACTTTACTTTGCAAACCCAACATCAGACCATTCAATTTAAATAAAAGATGAGCTGATAGCATATGATTGACACATCAAAAATCAATAAAACATAAGTGATAACAAAAGAAACTAAATTCCCTTTCCTCAATATTGTCACTTCGTTCTCAATATTCACACCAAACATCTAAGTCCAAATTAAGACGAATGTCCAAACAGTCACCTTAACCATCGCCGACGCTTTTGCACAACTGTACGCGTCTTCAAACAAAGAAACACATCACATCAAACCCCATATATAATAATGTGAGCTATCTCCCAAAACCAAAGAGAATTCGCAAAGACTAAAATAAGCACAAAACAAATAAAGAAATGATAAAATACAGAGCAAGGAACTGAAAGTCAATGCATATTTCGAGTCGCCCCTTCAACAGGGAATCGGAGCTTAGAGCTCCTACAACAGCCACGAAATGTAATATTTCGCCAAAGATCTCACACCTTCCTTATCTTCACTCTCACTGGACACAAACGAACATAAACCACTGCGATGGTACCTCATAAATCCGGATTCGTAACCTATTAAAAGTTATTGGAAACTTCCATTCTTGGACACGTGTCACCAATGACCCAGTCAATCAAAGGCGACCGTCCAAGAAGTGCTGATTAATGCCGAGGAGACGCCAGATGGCGCTTAACAATGCTGCCCCAGGCGCTTATTCAACAAACAAATATATCGCAACTGCAAATCATACAAAAATTTTGTATGTCACACATACCTTTGCACTCACCATTTACATACACACACACACACACACACACACACACATATATATATATATATATATATATATATATATATATATCTATATATATATATATATTATATATATGTACATATTATATATATAATTCTTTGCGTATGCAATATTCTTGTGTACGTCGATCGAAGGCAAACTGCCACGTACTTACGTCAGGCCAATCAAACTATTGGAGAATTCCATCACGAAGTTAGTATGCTGTAGGTAATGGACTTTCTTCTGGGAACTACCAACAGTTTTGCAAATAAAGGCAATATTCCATAAGGTTGATGATCGTCTAGCAAAGGTTTAAACCCATGAGGAGCAGTTCCCTAAATAAGGGATATCTTCTGCCACAGTTATCTCACTCGTGATAAAATACGGAATGACATTTTGCCAAACAGTCAGCACTAATGTTTGCGAGCCCAAATACTCTCTCATAACGCTGTAAGGAACTAGATATAATAATACAATGTTCAACCTTGGAATTCCCAATATGAATGGATGTGGTGCAAAGATAAGAGAGGAACAATGCCAAACAGACTCTCTCTCTCTCTCTCTCTCTCTCTCTCTCTCTCTCTCTCTCTCAGTGCATAAAAGCTGAAAAGAAGGCACAGAAACTAGTGGGATACATAAAGAGGCGACCTCATCTTGAATATGCAGTACAGGTTTGGTCACCAACGCTAAGAAAAGACATAAATAGATTAGAAGGAGTACAAGCAAGAGAGACAAAGTTAATTCTATCCATCAGGCAAATAGGTTACCAAAGACGACTAGAGAGCCTGAACAATATGACTTAGAAACACGACGATTGCGAGGACAACTAATAGAAACATTCAAAATACTGAAAGGTACAACAAAAGTAGACAGTAACCTATTTACGTGAAGCGAAAACCAGACAAGAACTGAAGAGATACAACACATTCCACTGTGGGAACTCTTTACATACAAGATATGTGACACAGGGAATAAACTGCCACCAGAAGTTGTAAGTGTGGAAGAGTTTAAAAGAAAGCTAGACAGAATCATTAGGACACTGTGAATGAACAGTAAAACCTGCTCCTACAGATATGTGAGCACACGATGTCTCCTCTGATGAACTAACAAGTCTTTGAGACATCCTGATCCTTGTAACTCCCTGTAACGCTTTGAATTGAGATCCTTCCATCACTACCAGTAATGTTCCCGGTCTCGCATTTACGATTAAAGTTTGCGTTGTCAACATAATATACTCACCAGAAATTTGACAACAGCCTTTAATGAAGGCTAGATGTTGTGTGAGAGAGAGAGAAGAGAGAGAGAGAGAGAGAAGAGAGAATCACTATCTCTTAGATGTTATAAGGCCGATCCCTTTACATAGATGAATATCATTATACAGCGCAGATTTCTCCAAGCACAAAATTCGTCATTTCAGTCAAATAGAAGCAGAAATAACGAAACATCAGTTAAAAAGCAAGAGTAAGAAAAATCATTGGATGAGCAGAAAATAAACAAACAAATGACACGGGGTGAACGTTAGTAACCTACACTGATGTAGCCCAGACTGTTATGTCAAGAAAAAAAAAAACTCGTCCTATTTTCTACAACGATTTGGACTTATTCCATTGAGCCCATAATCCCAGTCTGAAAAAATGATCCCACATGTGAACCAGAGGTGGGATACACTGATGCCTCTTCTCCAAATCCCTTTTCCACTTTAATTAACACTCCACCTCTCATCCTCCTATCTCTAAGTGCATTTGATCCCTCAGGCTCAAATTATACACTACAGCTCAACAACACACACATACACACACACACACACACACACACACACACCACCACACACATAATATATATATATATAGTATATTATATAATATATATAATACTATTATATAATATATTAAATATAGTGTGTATTTGTTTACTTTTGTATAAAATCAGTGTTTCGTCGTGTTTTATACTTTGCATGTATATATATATATATATATATATATATATATATATATATATATATATATATATATATATATATATATATATATATATATATATATATATATATTATGTATATGTTATATACATAACTGATGACATCTCAGTTCAACCTACATAAGACCAGTGCAAAGACTAAAGGGCCCCAAACACTGAACGATTGTCTGTATTGGTCGCAAAAACATTGTGTATGGGTTTATCTGAATGCAAAAGAGGGCGAAGTTTTTTTCGTGGTCTGAAAGATCTCTGCGGGAATCTGTCACGACCAGGTTTCTGACTTAATTGCGACTTCTGTCTATCATACACAGGTCGTGCAATATATTTGTTTGTCTGTCGATATATCGCTATGGTGCAAGTCTCTTCTAGAGATGATGATGCCATGTCTTCCCGAGACAAAATCTTTGTTCAGACTGAAATCGGTGCGGAGATCGTTCATACTGCCTGAATAGTGTGTGTGTGTGTGTGTGAGTGTGTGTGTCAGTAACGACAATCTTTTATACAATCGTTATTGAGTTTCCCTGCCTCACTGTTCGAATGATTAATGAATCAAACCAAAACTCTTAATAGACTTTAATCAAGAAAATTTGTCCAGTCAGGACCAACTCTGGATGAGAGAGAGAAGCTGGAAATGTGTCAGGCGAGCATGGTAGACAATGTTGTTGGTGGCTTCTCTCACTCATATAGAGTTGGTCCTGACTGGAGAGATTTTCTTGATTAAAGTCTATCAAGAGTTTTGGTTTGATTCCTAAATCATTTGCACAGTGAGGCAGTGAACCCAAAAACGATGTACTTGATCCCCATTTGTAACATTAAGTAGTAACTTCATAGGATAGGCCTATATCAGAGTACTTCCATTGGCACTTTGTAGGTTGAACTGAGATATGTCATCAGAGCAGGTTAGACGACCAAGATGGAAACTGTGCCCTTTAGAGGGGGTTAGTCGTGCCGTCAGTTCACCCAACAGAGTACACAGTAGGCATTACTTGAAGTTCTTTGCCGCGTCCCTTCGTCCCATAGCAGCAACCCCTTTCATTCCTTTTACTTTCCATCCTCTCCTAACAATTATTTCAAAAGTATTTTCAGCCCTGAGTAACCGCATAGGTCCCAGTGCTTGGCCTTTGACCTAAATTCTATATTCCAACTGACTGCCTCTTCGCTCCCACAAGAACCTATTCCAGTGACACCCTCACATTCGCTGGAACCTCTGCCTTTGCGCCCAATCGGCTCTACCTCTCTTCTCTGGACAACTTTCGTCCAACTCCAGATACCCACTCCGTCGGACCACAAGTCTGGATTTTCTGTTGGGAGGAGATCTCTCTTTCCACTGGCATTTCACCACAATCCCTTTCCAATCGAACTTTCTCTGTATTTAGTATAGAATCAAGGCCAAGCTCTGGGGCCTATGTCATCATTCAGCGCTGAAAAGGAAATTGACAGTAAAATGGTTTCAAAGATGTAACGAGGGCGAATAGGAGTCATGTCATCAGACGTCTGAGAAGCCGAACTGCCTTGATAATTAGCCAAGCTTCTGACGTTTCCATTGCTAAGGACCGTCTGTAAATCATGATCGATGTATTTCAAAAAATGAAAGAAAAGAGCAAGATCGAAATGCAGAACAGAGAACCTACATCGAATTCATATTTCTGTGAGTCTAGGAACATAATTCACGATACACCTTCGTCTTCAGCGCTAGCTGAAAAAAGGAAAAAAAGGAAAAAAAAGGGGAGAGAGAGAGAGAGAGAGAGAGAGAGAGAGAGAGATTGTAATTTGCAGTTTTTACTCTTCTGGAAGAAATCGAAATTTCCTTCGGCGTACGTCACACACACAGACAATCACAAGCACTGATACACAGATTTACCTTTACAGCTCCAGCCTTAGTTAAGGCCTGTCCACACGAGCGGGCCTCATCGGCGTGCTCCGGGATTAACGGGCAAATTCTGGCGGGCTTACCCGTGAATGTTGTCCACATGGCCATGGGTGAGGCGATGGAGAGGTGGGCGTGCCCGACGATGCCAGATAAATGTGTTTCAGTGCGTTACGATGAACATGGTACCTACCGCAAAGAAGATATTGTGTAGCATGATAATTGCTTTGTGTGTGATGAAAAAGATGAAAAAGAAGAAAAAGAAGAGAATATGGTACAAAGAATGGCTCAGTAAAAAAAATGTAATGGTTAACGTACGTCTGCCCGGGGTCGAAGCTCAAGCCATCGGGCACCACCATGGTGATTTTGCTACAAGACCCATTGGGCAATTTGACGTTTGCCCGTCAAGTGTGCCCGTTAGAGGGGAGGTCCGCCGATCAGGCCCGGTCGTGTGGACAGGCCTTTAAGAGGAAAAACACCTCCAAAGGAATTGCAAAGTAGTTCAATCCGTCTCGAATTTGCACATCCATAAGGTTGGAAGAAAAACAGAAACTTTTTAGCATCACGAGAACGTGCTGAACATCTCATTACGTCTCCTTCCCTTGTTTCTTCCAATTAGTGGTTAACACAAAGGAATTTCGTGAACTGTCTTCCCGGACCCAGAACAATTTGAACCTGGGGTAGATAGGAAGCTGTACCTCCCGTATTACCTCAATGAATGCTTAATGGATCAATAATTGAATGAATTTTCTCTTTTTCTACTTTTTGTATGTATAACGAATAATTAGGACAGACTGACCTTACTGTATTGCCGCAGATGCATGGATTCTATATAGGTACTTGAGTTATCAGCGGAACAGGAACATTAAGAACGTAGGGGCAAGGCTAAAATGCTATCTGAAATTAATTCTTCTTCTTCTTCTTCTTCCAAGTTTAGCTGGCCTTATGCCAGCACTGATACCAACGCAGTAGAGGTGACCATAATATAGGATCAGTCTGTACGAAATTGTTCATGACTTATCAGTGCCTACAACTACAAGGCTCCACCAGTAAATAAAGGTGTAGATGATGACACCTAGCAAGGTATACATCAGATACTAAATAATGGTTAATAAAGTCATAAATAAAAATTGAAATAGAAAGTTATGAAGAAAGTCAAAGGTTAGGAAGACAAATAAAAAAATTATAAACAAATTTAACGATGCTTACGTTGTTTCCTCCAGGAAGGAACCTCAAGAGATAAATGGAAATTAAAAAGGATTTTAAAGCTGTGACCATTAGAGAACTTTATAGCGAAAGTCTCTTCCTTCTGATTTCATTTGCTACACGCCCCCCTCCTTCTCTCTCTCCCTCTCTCTCTCTCTCGAGTCTTTTATTGCAGACACCTGCTAGGGAGACTTAATGATCCAAGGTTTAGTCAAGTGACCCCAGACTAAATGGCTGAGGGGTATAATGAGAGGGAGGCAATGAGGGAATGTGAACGTTTACTGTGCAAATGAATTCAGCCCAAATAGACTTTATTCAGTTTGTGGAAATAAGTTATAAAAGGTAACTTCATCCATTTTGATCTTTTGAGACAGATGAGGTTTATTCCTTCATGATTCATTAAAAATGCAATTCACATATTTTATGTATAACGACTTTAAAACTGGACGTTTGTTTTGGGGACATCATTTATTATCGAATTTTACAAAATTTCTAAATAATTGCATCTCACTTTCCTCCATAATGCTCATCATCACTGACATTCTGCAAGGTTCAAAGGTCACTCATATGAACATATCATCAGCGACCAAGACCAGGGGGAACTAGGCAGTGGCAGATGGTGACTGCGGGTAGCCCTATCCTTGCTTTAAAAGGACATCAAGGAATTCTCTCTCTCTCTCTCTCTCTCTTTCTCTGTAGGGTATTCGAACAGTTATAAAAGTCATCATAAATATGTAAAGGTAGTTTTATTTGTCAGAAAATGCCAATAGACTAATATTTTTAATGGATTATGATCATCCTTTTGCTACCTAGAAATTAACATGCGGTAGCTTATCCTATTTGACAGCCATTAACACACGACGCTTAGAAACAAGGGGCATTTTATAAAAGACTAATTAAACTTTCGTCAGCAATGATGCTCTTACTGAAGTTCACAATTGCCTGTTAATGACGTCCATTATGGTTTCCTCTGACAGGTGTCCTGCCGTGAGACTCGTGGCAACAATTAATCTCCTGAAGAGACAGAAACAAAGCCTCGAGTTCAAGTGCTCAGTTGCCAAGACTGACGTCACATCTGGAAGTTAACCTTTCGCTTTGTTCTCGAAACGCTTGGAATCTTTGCGAAGGAATCTTTTCCCTTATTAAATTTATAAAAGAGAAGCGCTTTCCAAGGGAAAAAAATTTCCCCTGAAGACGTGAAAAACGTCGAGAAAAGAGAGAACAATCCACAATGGCTAAAAATTAAACCGGAAATGTTCAGGTTCAATTTCATTTCTTTGCTCAAGTTGAAAACGAAGCGCAAAACGGGCAGAGTTTCCATGGCCAAAGTAACAAATAGAAGTACAAGATATAATCTATCAATAGTTCCTTATCTAAATTCAATATCCCTTTTGCAGAAAGAAAATATCAAGAAATCCTGGAATGCCAGAGCTGTTTTACAGCTAAATCCTCAAACATCTGACCCGGTATGCCAGATTTCCCTTTTTATCTATAAGAGTGGAGGTTTGGCTTATAACAATTAGGATGAGAGAGAGAGAGAGAGAGAGAGAGAGAGAGAGAGAGAGAGACCTTACCTTACCTTACAGACCTTACAGTTCGTTCGGGTTGCCCCAGGTCCCTCAGTGTGAGGCACCTCTAATGTCTACCAGAGAGTTGCTAGTACATCTTCCGGTATATTTTGCATCTTCCAATCTTGGATGGTCTGGGATGCAGTTTAGATATTTGTCGAGCTTATTCTTAAACACATCTACGCTCACTCCTGATATATTCCTCAGATGAGCTGGCAACGCATTGAATAGACGCTGCATTATCGATGCTGGTGCGTAGTGGATTAATGTCCTGTGTGCTTTCCTTATTTTTCCTGGTATTGTTTTGGGCACTATTAATCTACCTCTGCTTGCTCTTTCTGATATTTTTAGTTCCATGATATTTTCTGTTATTCCTTCTATCTGTTTCCATGCCTGAATTATCATGTAGCGTTCTCTTCTCCTTTCTAGACTATATTAATTTTTAATGATTGTAGTCTTTCCCAGTAGTCAAGGTCCTTAACTTCTTCTATTCTAGCTGTAAAGGACCTTTGTACACTCTCTATTTGTGCAATATCCTTTTGATAGTGTGGGTACCATATCATATTGCAATATTCAAATGGACTACGAACATATGTTTTATAAAGCATAATCATGTGTTCAGCTTTTCTTGTTTGAAGTGCCGTAACAACATTCCATTTCCCATGGCTTTACATTTTGCCAAAAGAATTGCTATTTGATCATTGCATAACATGTTCCTATTCATCATCACACCAAGGTCTTTAACTGCTTCCTTATTTGTGATTGTCTCATTATTAGGTCCCCTATATGCATATAGCTTTCCTTCTCTGTCTCCATAATTTATTGATTCAAATTTATCAGAGTTAAATACCATCCTAATATTTTCCTCTGCCCAATCATATACTTTGTTAAGGTCTCTTGTAGAGCGTTCCTATCTTCATCACAAGTAATTTCTCTACTTATTCTTGTGTCATCAGCGAAACTACTCACTACCGAATCCTTAACATTACTGTCTAGTCTTCAATCATAATAACAAACAGTATTGCAGCTAAACACCGTACCTTGTGGCACACCGGATATTACCTTGGTTTCATCCGATTTCTCATCGTTTGCAATAACTATCTGTTTTCTGTTGTGTAAAAATTCTTTTAACCATCTTCCTATTTTATCTACGATATTGTGTTTTCTAATTTTCTTTGCTAATATATTATGGTCTACTTTGTCAAAAGCTTTGCAAAGTCTAGATAAACCACATCTGTTTCATTTCGCTTTTATCATTTTTGATGAATATTCTCACGGTGGACTAACAGTTGGGTTTGTGTACTTTTTCCGGGTACGAAACCGTGTTGTCCTATATTAAACAAACTATTTTTTATTAAATGTTTCATAATATTTTTCTTCATTACCCTTTCATACACTTTCATAATATGTGATGTTAGACTCACAGGCCTATAATTACTTGCCTCAAGTCTTGAAAGTAGGGGTGATATATGCTAATTTGTGCTCATCATAAATCTTGCCTGTATCTACACTTTGTCTTAATAATATTGCAAGTGGCTTTGCGATAGAATGAACTAATTTCTTTAACAAAATAGCAGGGATTCCATCAGGCCCTGCAGCAGCTCCATTTTTAATTTCATTAATTGCCTGCACAATATCAGCTTCATTAATTTAATTTCTATGTCAGCTAAATATTCACTATTTTCGTCCCTTACTTCTATATCATTATCTTCATTATCTATTCTAGGGTTGAATTCTCTCTTATATCGTTCTGCCAGTATGTTGCAAATTTCCTTTTTTTCATTCGTTAATCCTCCCTTCAATTCTCAGAGGGCCTATTTCTATTCTTCTTTTATTCATCGTTTTCGCATATGAGTATAATAGTTTGGGGTTTTTGCTTGATATTTAATAGGGTTTTTTCTTCCAATTCCCGTTTTTTTCATTTTCTTTTGATTTATTTTGTTCTGCGTATCTGTTTTCGCTATCTTACTATTTAGTTCTATAACTTTCCATGCATTTTTTTCTTTTGCAAGACCTTTTTTCCACTTTCTGATTTTCTGGAACAAGATCCTTCTGTCTCTTGGTATGCATGAATGATGTTTACTTTTCTTCTTCGGTATATATTTATCCACTATTTTCTCTAATATTTTATATAATATCTCCGTATTTACCCTTATGTCATCGCTTACGAAAATGTTATCCCAATCTTTGTTTAATTCTTCATTTATTTCTGACCTTTATATTTTTAACTGTAGAAGTTGTATTTTCCATATCCTTCCTACTTTTTCATTTCTTGCTTATCTCTGTTTTCACTTGCTTTGGAATGAACTGTTAATTCTATGACATTATGGTCTGAAATACTCGCATTATAAACTATTATTTCTTTAACATAATTCACCTCGTTCACAAATACTAGGTCTAAAGTATTTTCCTTTTCTGTTGGCAGGTGAATTATTTGTTGAATGTTGTATTCTAGTAGCATATCTAATAGCTTTTCGAATTGCCTCTTATCTTCTGCACTACTATTACTCTCTTTTTTATATGTATAAGTACATCCACAATCTCCTATTCGTTCTTTTCCATTCTACGAAAAGGAAAGTTGAAGTCTCCAGATAGGAGAATAGTCCAGTCCTTGTGATTTCTACATATATCATCCAATTTTTCAATTATTAAGTCAAACTCTTTAGTATTAGGAGGTCTATATATTACTATGTTCATTAATTTTTCAGATTCAAATTCTACCGCTATTAGTTCACATTCTGAGTTACTATATTTCTCATATATTTTTCCTTGTTTTTTGTCTTTCCCATATATTGCGGTTCCCCCTTGATTCCTATTTTTTCTATCTGATCTATAAGTTTGGAACCCTTTTATTTGATCATCATTCCCAGTCTCTTGGGAATACCAGGTTTCACTTATATTCATTATATCTATTTTCTTTTCAATTTGGGTTAGTTCTTCTAAGTACTCTATTTTTCTTTTTGAGTTACTCGTAACTAAACCCTGCGCATTCATCACTATGATGGTTTGCGTGTTTTCTCCTTCATTTAATCTTGGTAGTAATAAGGATTTTCCCATGTCTCTTTTCCTGTTCTGGTTATGTTGTTCTTTTTTTCATTTTCCAGAAATTCTGACATTAAAAAATCCAACTTTTCCATAATATTTGATCTTCCTTCATCATAATTATTCATTTTGTGTGAATCTGCAATTTTCTCCGTTTCTGCAAATATCCTCTTGCATAATAAATACAGTTATTATCCCTTGAGTAGAATTTTGGAGCTGATGCATTGAAATTTTTTGCTGACATCTCTGCATATCTCATTGGTGGTTTGCTTTTCTCTTTTACCTGATATTCTTGATTTCTCTCTTTATTTGTTTCTTTCTTATTTTGGATTTTATTACTTGGTTGGTTATTTATTTGATTATGATTCATGGCTACAGGGTGCATATATTTGCATTTTTTGTCGAACTTACATCCTTTTCCTTCTTTTAGGTTTTTGCATATTTTGGATGCAGATCTCTGCAATCATCCCCATATCCATCTAGGTATGCACATTTACCATATATTTCATAGTTCTGACATACCTTAGGATGTTTGTAGTAACATCTTTCTCCAAATCTGCAATTCCCTCTTTTCAAAAGGTTGCAGATTTTGTCTTTCTTGTCTATTTTTTCCTCTTTCCCGTCATTGTGTAGATCTGGGTAGAGCCTCTTCGGGTTTTGCTTTTCTGTTGCCATATCGTAATTTATTTCTTCGTAGGTATGCTGCTTTATTGCCTCATATGTAGTATCAATGAGTATCTCTGCATCCATACTTTTATCTTGTTCTTTGTTTTCCTTATTTTTTTCTGTCATTTCATTTTTGTTTACTTCTCTTCGTTCTTCTTCTTCTTCTTCTTCTTCTTCTTCTTCTTCTTCTTCTTCTCTTCCTCTTCTTCTTCATCCTCAACTATTTGTACATTCAATCTTGATTTAATAACATTGTCTATCCATGATAGACATGTTGAACAAAAAATTTTTGTATCTTTTCTCATATCTGTATTACCTCAGCACACTGTGGATGGGTCGGAATGTTGCATGCAGCACATTTTCTGATTAGGTTTTGTGGATTGACTATGCTATACCAAACCTTACACAGTTTGCATGCTTTTGGCATTCTTTTTCCTAATGCGTCAATTAGGATATTCACAAGATTCACCTTATTCATTTTCTTTGTCGGAATATGTTGGTTTATGTATATTTTCTTTATGAGTCTCTTGACCACTTGGATTTTATTTGGAACTTCTTCAATTATTTTCAAGATGTTTTCATTAGATTTGTTCCAGTTTGAAGGATTATATCCTTCTAATATATCTATGAATGCTTTTGTATCTTTTTGGTTAGGACTGTTGCTGATTTCATAGATGAGAAATGCCAGTTCCCTTCCTGCTACCTCATCGTATTGCGAATCTGCTAAACACGCTAAATTACGCCATCTCTTCCCGCAGTTGGAACTTACTGCCATCTTGTTCTGATTTACAGTATTACACTTGATAAACTAACTTAGAAGACGCTTTATCCTACTATTTTCACACTAATCTTATCACCGATAGTTCACGAACACTTCTAGATATTTCTCAAATTCTAGTCGTATGTTAAACTTGTGATATCTGTTGATTAATCTGATTTCACGCGGGAACGTCTCACCAAGCAAGATGGCTACTACGAGAGAGAGAGAGAGAGAGAGAGAGAAGGTTCATAATCAATGAGTCGAAGTCTATCGATCACGACCGATGGGTCACAATCTAGGAGTTATGATCTCCGGGTAACACTTGATGAGTCACACCCTACGTGTCACAACTCATGTTCCACAACTTATGGGTTACACTGTACAGGTCACATTTATTCTGTTTATATTTTATTTGATTTTCTACAATTCCCGTTTAGGTTCTTTTGCATTGTTTACAAAATTTTCCCAAGTTTTTGCTTCTAACCCAGATACATTTCCTTCAAACTGATTCATTCCCAGCGAAACGTACATCTACATTCCAACTCATCTTTACTAACTTGGAGTAATAAAACTGGAAAAAAATCATATATAAATTTTATCATTAGATATATATATATATTATATAATACTAAGAATAATAATATATCAATATATATATATAAAGGTTTTTTTTTGTCACGAAGGAAAAAATGAAAAAGCGAGATAGCCAAGTACTTTCGGTCCTGTTCAGACACTTACTTTGCCTCAGTAAAGGGTCCGAACAGGACCGAAAGTACTTGGCTTTCTCGCTTTTTCATTTTTTCCTTCGTGACACCAAAAAAACCTATATATATATATATATATATATATATATATATATATATTATATATATATATATATATATACATACATACATAAATGGAATATATATAAAAAAAATGAATTTACCCAGTCAAAAAGGCCATTTCCCGAACACTGGGATACTCTCATGAAGAAGAAGAAGAAGAAGAATAAGATGAAGGAATAAAACCTTAACTCCTCCTAATAACATTAATCAACGAGCAAAGTTAATGAGAAAATATTTTCTCCATCAAGCGAATATCTGGCATTATTCTTTGTCCAATAACGCCGAACGCCCAACGATATTCATTGGAGCCAGAGGAGTGATTCAGGATTGATTCGTTTTCCCAAGAGGCTTCTCGCAGTTTCTGGAGAAAGTTGGGGAAAGGATACTTCTCTAACAGCAGTAATAACACTCTGGATGCTCTAGTTCAAGGGTAGAATTTTAATACCAGTGTGGCCACAAATATCGTTTAATATCGAATGCTCCGTATCTTCCAATCGCGGTTATTAATAATTTAGTGTTGCATACTTGATTTAATCTAACACGTGAATTAATTTGCACTTGCCTAGATTTCTTTTCAATTTTTAAGTAATCCTTAACAGTTTTAATTTTAAGTGAATAATTTAGTTTCTTGATTAATTAATTTTGATTTAATTTTGTTTAATAATTAATTCAAGAATTAATTAAACTTTGTGCTGTTTTCAACTAATAGTAAATTTCCCTGAAATTGTGGATTTCATTTACAATTTTTAAATTTAAAAATAATTTTTTGTATGTAACATTTCTATAAACTTTATTGACCACCAGTGATAGGATTTAACTTGTTTAGATTCTAACCTCAGTGATAAATTGTGCGATTTTCCTTCAATTTTCTTGAAGTGAGTTTGGACAATGGAGACATTTCAAATACTTCTACTTTTAAAGATGTTGTTGTTGGAGTGATGTCCTTTAATTAATTCAATCTCATATAAAATTACCTCACACTTGTTTTAATGAACTTGGTCTGATTTCTTGTACGACTAATGAGTCTTTTAAGGGATCACTGTTGCCTTTAGAATACTCAGTCATATTTTATCTGTGATGAAGGTTCAAGTGTCTGGCTGCTGTGAGGAAAACTATTTTTTTATTGGTAAAAGTGTAATAACCAGATATTAGGATGCTTTGTCACAATATATATATATATATATATATATATATATATATATACTATATATATATATATATTATATATTGTTCTGTTAACTGCTAGTAAGAGGAGCCCATAAAAATCCCAAAATACAGAAAAGAAGCGCTATATTTCAGAGACTATTTTGTCTCTCTCTTCAGGTAGGTAATGAAGGAGAAAAGTCACAGGAAAAAGCAGTATTTATACCAAAAGATCCATTCACAGGGAAGCAGCTGTTTAACTAGGTCACCCCAGTTCATAAGTTCTCTTTCGTCTTCTTAAACAATGCTCGAAGATGGTGGAAAGAAAGATGAAAGAAAGAGAATAAGAACAAAGGTACAGTAAAAGGAATGAAAGGGGTTGCAGCTAGGGGACGAAGGGACACTGCTAAGAATCTTTAGTGATGCCTAAAGTGCAATCCGTGAGGTGCGCTGACGGCACTAGCCTCATACGGAGGCGAAGTGAGTTGTGAAAGAACAAACTAAATAAGAATAACAACAAAGAGCAATAAAAAGGACGAAACGACCAGACCAAGACCCAAGTCGGCCCCTTCAACAAAAGCCAAAAGTTCCACCAGCCTCGAATTGCTGCTGTTATCATCCCGAAGTCGCCAGTCAGTGCTAAGTGTTATCGCTGCACTTTCTTTTGTTTTCTATATCAGGAAATATGACGGATACAATAATGTTCAGCAGCCTCAGTCCATAGCTTTGATTGTGGTGTCGTCTTAAATATTGCAATGGCTTTTGTCA